>NW_006792448.1:808581-809992 GCF_000442215.2 Lipotes vexillifer
AAAAAAAAAAGGCTTTTATAAAAAGAAACAAAATTGAGTTATTTGTAGTGAGGTGGATGGACCTAGAGTTTGTCATAAAGAGTGAAGTAAGTCAGAAAGAGAAAAACAAATGCCGAATGCTAACACATATATATGGAATCTAAGAAAAAAAAAATGGTTCTGAAGAACCTAGGGGCAGGACAGGAATAAACACGCAGATGTAGAGAATGGACTTGAGGACACGGGGAGTGGGAGGGGTAAGCTGGGACGAAGTGACAGTGTGGCATGGACATATGTACACTACCAAATGTAAAATAGATAGCTAGGGGAAAGCAGCCGCATTGCACAGGGAGATCAGCTCAGTGCTTTGTGACCACCTAGAGGGGTGGGATAGGGAGAGTGGGAGGGAGATGTAAGAGGGAGGGGATATGGGGATATATGTGAACGTATAGCTGATTCATTTTGTTATACAGCAGAAACTAACACAACATTGTAAAGCAATTATACTCTGATAAAGATGTTTAAAAAAATGAGAAAAAAAATTATTGATAGGCTTAAAAATAAATAAATAAAAAAGGCTTTTAACATTTCACTGTTAAGTATAACATTTTTGAAGATTTTTGGTAGAAACCATTTTTTAGATGGTTTAGGAAAAAACCATCTAAGCATCTAGGAAATGCTTTTATCCCTAGTTGGTATGAGTTTTTATCATTCACAGATATTGAACAGATATTGAATTTTCCAGAATGTTTTTCTGCATCTATTGAGATGATCATGTGGTCTTTTTTTTCCTCCTTTAATTTGTTTCTGGTTTTGTTAGTAAGCTTTTAATGTAGCAGAATATTTCCTTTTTTTCTATTCTCTATAAGAGTTTGATAAGACTTATATGTTATTTAAAAGTTTGGTTGAACTTGCCTGTAAACTACAGGGCCTGAGGTTTTCGTTGTGAGATTTTTAATTACTGATTCAGTTTCTTCAATGATTATTGCATTATTGAGGTGTTCTACTTTTTGAGGCAAATTTGATAAAATTATATGTTTATTTATTAAATAATTATATGAAATGAATAAATTCTTAGAAAAATATAAGTATATATTTATTTAATAAATGAACATTTATGAGCATAGGGTTCATAGTATTCTCTTAGTTTTGAATCTGTTGCATCTGTGGTTACGTTCTTTGCTATTTTAGGGCTGTTGGGATAGTCTGATCCTAGAGGCCACTTGCCTCTCTGTGGAAGGCTGACACTGAAGCCTGCGACTTGCTGCCCGATTTGATTTTATTTCATGTTGATCAAAGATGTACCACATATAGGAGTATTTGGGGGCATGACCCAATAATGTAACCTAGGCCCTGACTGGGTTTCTTCCTTCCTTCCTTCAGGAGAATGAAAACCATGATCAGCTGTCATTTTGATTCCCAGAGGGAAAGA
>NW_006792448.1:810033-813842 GCF_000442215.2 Lipotes vexillifer
GGAAAGAGTATTATTGTCCTTTAAGAGATCATTTGTGTGGTCTTACTATGGTTGAGTACTTTTTAGAGTGACAGAGGAATATGGGTGATCTCCTCTAACTGAGTTAAGAAGGCTTCACAAGCCCATCCCTTAAGGCAGCTCTGAGAAACTGCTCACTGGGCAGGGCCCATGAACCCCTGTACCTGCAGGTTGTCTGGGGCCTCATGTTGAGCATTTAGGACTCAGACTCAGCTGATAGGAATGACTTGGGCCAGTGAAACGTCCAAGCTGCTCAGGAGACCTTGAAAACTCTCTAGATGGCTGAGAATGCTCTGTACTTGTTGGGCCCAAGGGCCAGAGGTGACCAATATCATCCTGCTTCCTTCTAGTCCCCTCTGTGGATGAAGGGACAGCCTACCTCCTTTCTCCTCCCCATTTAGATATTTTGGCGCACAGTTAGAACCCTCAGAGGCTGTGGATCTGATCTTCTGACTCTTCCTCTGAAAGAGATGTTATAGGTCATTTCAATCAAGCCTCTCATTTTGCAGAAGAGGAACTCCTGGCCAACATCATTATCAACAACAGCCATGATTACTAAGCCCTTACTAGATGCCTGCTGAGTACTGTGTCCATACTTTACATAAAGAACTTCAATGAATACTTCACCAGAGTCTTGTTAAATCATTAATACAGCAACTATCTACTGAGTTGCTATGTTCCAGCTACTTTTTCTGAGTGCTGGGACAGAGCAGTGAACAAAGTAGATAAGTTCCCACCTCTGCTGTCCACATGCTACTCCTGTTTTTATTCCTATTTTACAGATAAGTAAAGTAAGGCTTAGAAAAAGATAAGGTGACCCAGCTAGTTAAGTGTTGAAGCTGTGAATAAGCCAGGTCTTGTTTTGAACAGCTTTGCTCTACATCAGCAATTCTCAAACTGAAGCAGGTATGAGAATCACCTGGAGGGCTTGTTAAACTCAGATCCCTGGCTCCACCCCCAGGAAGTTTCTGATTCAGTGAGTCTGGAGCAGCGCCAGAGGATGCGCTAAAAAGTTCCCAGGTGATGCTGATGCTATGGGTCTAGGAGCCGCACTTTGAGAAATCACTGCTCTGTATACAGAACCAGGACTCTGAGTTCCTCGCGGCTCCTTTCACCCCCCACTTCCTCTTCTCACCGTGTCTCTCCTCGCAAGTGGCCCCATACCAGGCTGACTCCCCGCACGTTCCCAGGACCTCAACCCCACTGCTGCCAGCCAGCGCTGGTGTGAGCTGCCATCGTCATCTGTGTCTGTGTGGATAATTACCCTAATTAAACATGTTCTCACACTCCATGTAAACAAGTTACGCTGGGAAAAAGGGCTGTTCTTGCACCTGATTTCTCAGGCTGTGTTATGGGCAACACACACAACTCACGCCTGCTAATGCTGGCTGCTTTGGCCCTAAGTCAGTTGAGAAGGAAGGTCTCTGGATCCAGAAAAGACCCCGGATTGGAACCTCATAATCTTTCAGGGTGTATGGTTAGGCCACTTGAGATACCTGTCCTCTTGTTCTCTGTACATCCCCTGCTCGACTAAGCCCTGCTTCACTTACATGACTATCCAATGCTCTCAATTATAGGGCTTAATTAGCCCCTGGTAACCAATGAGCCCGGACATCAATTCTCCCTATAAACAGTAGCCTACTTCTCTCGCAAGCAGTGGATGTTGCTGTCACGTCCTGCCTGCCGCACACGATGGTATGTAGCTCCAGGACCCTTTGTCTCTGACTTTTAAGATTCTCCTGTCTCTTTCGTAAGACATCGTGAGATCAATGTCTCTGTTGCTGTCTCTGGGCTCTTTCTTTGGTCTCGAAGCTGGGCAACTATTATACAAAGCTTGCAGCCCTGCAGGGTGCAGCCCAACACAGGGTGAGTACGGCCGAGTCCTGTTTTCTCAAATCTGCAGTTTCTGCAGAATGATTCTTGTGTCTCTCCAGGAAGCCCACACTGTCCTCAAGCAGCCCCTGTGGTTGGACGTTGGGGTTCAATGCCAGGGAGCACCATCTCATGCTGTTCTCCTGGCTCTCAAGTGTCCAAGCCTCATCCCGACTCGTGGTCAGGACCTCATGGTCTGTTCTCTCCACACTCCTCTGCTCAGTGGGTCCCCAAGGCCAGGAGAAGCTTTAGAGGCCCTTAGGACTGATCTATCTTGGTGCTCCTTTCCTGTATGTCATTCAAATAAAATCCACACAAACTATAGAATAAGTGTAAGGAAGCTTGTTTTAGGCTGAGTTGTGTCCTCCAAAATTCGTATCTGGAAGTCCTAACCCCCAGTACCTCAGAATGTGACCTTATTTGGAAATAAGGTCATTGCAGATGTAACTACTTAAGATGAGGTCATTGGGGTGGGTCTTAATCCAGTATGGCTGGTGTCTTTCTAAAAAGGAGAAATTTGGACACAGACATGCATGCTAGGAGAAGAGGAAGGCAGACATCAGGGTGTTGCTTCCACAAGCCAAGGAACGCCAACGATTGCCGGCAAACCACCAGAAGCTAGAGCAGAGGCATGGGACAGATTCTCCCTCACAGCCCTCAGAAGAAACCAGACCTGGCGTCTCCTTGATCTTGGACTTCCAGCCTCCAGAATTGGGAGACATTAGCTTTCTGTTGTCCAAGTCACTCAGTTTGTGGTGCTTTGTTACAGCAGGTCTAGCAAACTAATACAATGTCCGACAAGGGTCTAATTTTCTTCCCACAATGATTACTTTGAATTTTTGCTGTTGTTTTTAATAGGAAAAATCAAATTCCTTACAAATCCTTTTGGGTGTTTCTGTTCTGCTGGGGCCCTGACTCTTGGGTACAGTGCACTGAAATATCTTTGGGTTTTCTTAGCAGGAGGACCTGGCTCTGGCCTCATCCAGTGCAACCTGCACTGCCCCGCCAGACAAAGCTTTCTCAGATGCTGGGTATCTGTGTTGAGAACGTGAGCTTGGGTTCAAATGCTGGGCCAGCAAACTTACTTGCTGGTGACTCGCAGTAGCTTTCTTAACCCCTCTGAGCCTCAGATTCCTCATCTGCAAAACAGAGGTAATACTTTCCAAGGTTGCTGTCAGGGCTCAATGGGAACATACGAGAAGCACCGAGTTCTGAGCAGATGCTCCTCTGCCCTCCCTTTCTCAATCTCTGTGTTGATAGACTTTAAGAGTTCTTTCGCTTGTTGTGTTATCGCTAAACCCACCAGCCTGCGTGCTCTGGTTCTTCCTGCCCTGTCTGCTCTCCCAGCCTTCTCACGCTTCTCCCACCGGGGTCACACTCTGCTGTGGATGAGATGCCCACCACCTCTGCTCTTGCAGTAGCCCTCGCCTGGAATGGCTCTTCCCTCATTCCTATTTAGATCCTAACAACCCACAAGGCTCACTCCACGCCCCACCTCCTCAGGACGTCCTCTTTGACCCCTTCATCTCCAAATGACCTCTAACTTAGAGGAAACATGGGCCAGAAAGGGAAGCAGGGAAAGGAAAGTTTTCGACAAAGGATCTCATCTGTGTCACTCATTCCATGCTGACTAGATGCCACCTTGTCTGATTTGCTAAGATTTGAGTCTATCTTCCGTCTTTCCCGTTGGATCATTGGCTCCCAATAGGCAGGGAGCAGCAGTCATAGTCAACACTGCTATTTATCAAGCACTTACCATTCAGGCTGATTTCTTAGAGTGGCCAGGTGAATGAGAACTAGTATAATTTCCTTAAGATACCCAGCGCAGATTTTCCACATTCAGCAAGTGTCTGCTGGTGGCAGCAGCGGAGATGTGTTAATGACTAACCTCTGGTTGTCACTCTCACACTCTTTCTTCC
>NW_006792448.1:814168-881396 GCF_000442215.2 Lipotes vexillifer
CTCTTTCTTCCTCTCAGGGTGGTGTGGGTGCAGAGTGACAAAGCGAGCAGGGCCAGATCTTCCTGGGTGAATTAGTGGCCACCAATATGGTGTCGCGGAAGCCCACCCTATGCAGATAACTCTCCTGGGGTCCTGTCGTGGGGCCTGATATTCCCACCTTCAGATAAATGACATGGGGTGATATTCTGGTGTGAAAGAGGCCATTTGTTAAAATGCAGAAAGATATCTGTCATTCATTCGACAAGTATTACATGTTCACAGTTGGGGAGACACATACAGACATGAGCTGGTGTTAAGGACTTTACTACGTGCTTTGTTCGGGAGAGAGGACACCACGTGAGGTAAGCTTTGTTAGTGGAGTATCGTTGAAGAGTTTGCCAGGTGTCTCCCAGCGGGACTCTGAGGGAACAGGACACCAGAGGTGCAGAGGAGGGACATGTTTGGCCCATGAGACAGCGATTGCGGAGGGCGTCGATGGCCCTGGGTGGCCTGAGGACCCTGCGTATGTGCGTGGTGGGTGGAGGGAGAGTAAGTAGAGAGTGGAAGCTGAGAACTTTCCATCTAAGGTCGGTGGCTGAGCCCACCTGGGGCAGCCCTCAGGGAACCTGCATCCCAGAGGACTGGGACATCCCTGGGGGAAGTCATTCTGAGATTTCCAGAGAGCAGAAAGTTTTCCCTGTGTGCACAAAGCCCCATGACGTTCTTTCGATTTTAATAGTTTTGGATAGAAATGTTCCCAAAATATTTAGGGCAACATTTTCAGTAGCTTCACAGTTTTTTCTCTTTCTTCAATTTTTTTTCTAGGCAGCAGGACCTTTTGATATTCCCCATCCGAAGTCTCTTGCAGACAAATACTGAGCACTCCTCATTGAATCAGAGGTGGGAAGTCACAGCCCTGAAAGGGGGCCACCCCTGAATCCCTGCAGCAGCCCCTGGGCAGAACCCTGGGGCTCCAAGGAACACAATCCGTGAAAGCATCTGTGGTGGAAACAGCATTGGACCACAAGTCAGAAGTCCTGGAGGGAAGCCCAGCTCTACCATGCACAAGTCACGTGAGCCTAGGCCAGTCTCTTGGTCAAGCTAAGCCTTCGTTTCCTCATCTGTCAAATGGGAGACGATAGCATGAGCCCTGCCTTTACCTCAGGATTATCATAGGAATTAAATGATAATCAAATATGTGGAAAGAATTTGCACACTTGAAAGTGCCTCCCACCCAAGGTTCTATTGTCCTTCAAGTTAGACACACCACCGGCTGCTCAAAGTACACTGAATGTGATTGAACATCCTTTGGCAGCGTCAAGAATTTGAACGTCGTGATTCTGAGCCATCACACACAGCAGCTCTCAGAAATCAGAGGCAGAAACTCCTTTCAGGAGCCTGATGGCTGTGACTCTTAGTTAATCCTAATGTCTGTCTATTTTTTTCTGTCTCCTTCCTTGTCAGACTACCGACTGTCACTTCTCTCTGCTCTTCGGGTGCCTGTCTCGTCCCTAGTTTGCTGCCTCTTATCCATTGTGGACTTGACAACCGGATAATGAAGTTTATGAGAACTGTGCATAAAGCGAACAGGCTCAGGTAAAATGTATAATAAACGTCGTGCACGGGCTATACACCATCTGTTCGGCAGTTAAAGATCTTTTAGCTTCTGTCTTGCCTATGCTTCAGATGAATGAGGCTGCAAAACGGAGGGACTGCCGTCCTCAGTCATCATTTCAAACCTTGTGCTGGGCTTGGGAGCCACCAGCCAACCCTCATGCGTGCTTGCCCACTGCAGGACCCGTAGGAGGCTGCCGGGTCAAAGCCGCGCTGACAGAAACAGGTGTCTTTGTGCCAAGTTCTCTGACCCCAGGTTCTGGCTGCCTTTGGGCCTTTGGTTTTCTTTCCTCCCACATGCCCTGCTCTGTTCCACCAAGTAAGAAGAACTCACGTTTCCTGAGGACTCCCTCCCTGCCAGGCCTGGTGCTGAGCACTTTGCATTCTTTAGCTCAATCCATCCTTAACACAACCAGAGAAAAACAGATGCTGTTATTTCTTTCTTACAGGTAAGAAAACTGAGCTTAGAGAGGATGAATAGCTTGCTCAAGGTCACACAATTTTTCAGAAATAGAATCAGGGCTGGAACCCTGACTGCTATGCTCCAGAGTTCCTTCTCCTGGGCTCTCAACGGTGAATCCCAGGCCCTGCTGCATCCTGGGTGTCCAGATTCTCTCCTACAAAAGGTGAGTGGTCTGTGCCAGAAACCTCCATTTAGTCTGTGGAGAACAATGAAAGATGTCCTCTGGAGAGCAGAGGGGGCCCCCCACGACTGGGGGAGGCCCTGTACTGAAGCTCTGGGTGGGAAGACCCAAGACCTAGGCAACAGTCAGGTGGTGTGATTTCTGGAGCAGCAGGGAAGTTGCTTGAGAAATGCTGCCTCCACCTGCTGGCTGATGGCTGAAAATTCCTTTCCCTGGGATTCAACCTTTCCTTTCAGTCAAGAGTAAAACTTACTTCGTCCCAGCTTACTCTTCCCCCTCCCTGTGTCCTCAAGTCCATTCTCTACGTCTGCATCTTTATTCCTCCTGCCTCTAGGTTCTTCAGAACCTTTTTTTTTTTTTAAGATTCCATATATATGTGTTAGCATATGGTATTTGTCCTTCCTTCTCTGACCCACTTCACTCTGTATGACAGTCTCTAGGTCCATCCACCTCACTACAAATAACTCAATTTCATTTCTTTTTATGGCTGAGTAATATTCCATTGTATATATGTGTCACATCTTCTTTGGGACGAAGTGAAAGAGTGGCATGGACATATATACACTACCAAATGTAAAATAGATAGCTAGTGGGAAGCAGCCACATAGCACAGGGAGATCAGCTCAGTGCTTTGTGTCCACCCAGCGGGGTAAGACGGGGAGGGTGGGAGGGAGATGCAAGAGGGAGGAGATATGGGGATATATGTATGTGTATAGCTGATTCACTTTGTTATACAGCAGAAACTAACACACCATTGTAAAGCAATTATACTCCAATAAAGATTTTAAAGGGCTTCCCTGGTGGCGCAGTGGTTGAGAGTCCACCTGCTGATGCAGGGGACACGGGTTCGTGTCCCGGTCCGGGAAGATCCCACATGTCGCGGAGCGGCTGTGCCTGTGAGCCATGGCCGCTGAGCCTGCACGTCAGGAGCCTGTGCTCCTTCTCTTGGCTCTGTGGCCATATTTTAACATTCATACTAAAGTGTAAATGATTGATACCAGCTTCCCTTTTGAAGATCCATGGAGGGTTTTTGTTTTTTTTTTGCGGTACGCTGGCCTCTCACCATTGTGGCCTCTTCCGCTGCGGAGCAGAGGCTCTGGACGCGCAGGCTCAGTAGCCGTGGCTCACGGGCCCAGCCGCTCCGCGGCATGTGGGATCCTCCCTGACCGGGGCACGAACCTGTGTCCTCTGCATCAGCAGGCAGACTCTCAACCACTGTGCCACGAGGGAAGCCCCATGGAGGGTTTTGAGAAAAGGAGGAAGCACCCAGTGGTGCTCCTGTGGATGTAAGGAAGGATGGGAAAGGAGATGGGGGATGGGAAACTGAGGAGGGAAGCTCTAATGTGAGCAAAGGGAGGCAGAGAGAGGAGACTAAGAGATACAGATTCTACCAGCTCGGCAGTTTTGGCTCAAACTAGTCCTGGCTCTAGACACTCTCACTCTCTTAAACCATCAGAGGTGTTCTCTGCACAAAGGTACATGGGGCAAGAGCCTATTGAAAACCTTGAAGTAAAACCTGAGAGTGATAAAAACCTATTTTGCAACGAAATTATCCAGGCTTTTTTTTTTTTTTTTAACGCTCTGACTTTAGGATGTGATTGGTTTTGGAAAACTGCCTATACTTGAATGCCACATGGGCATTTAAATGACAACGTGTGGGTATGTAGGAAGTCCCCGGTATCAGTGGTCCCCAACCTTTCTGGCACCAGGGACCAGTTTCGTGGAAGACAATTTTTTCCATGGACCGGGACGGAGGCGGGGAGAGGCGGGTGTTGGTTCAGGCAGTAAATGCGAGTGATGGGAAGCAGCAGATGAAGCTTCACTCGCTAACCTAACCGGGCTACTCACCTCCTGCTGTGCGGCCCGGTTCCTAACAGGCCCCAGACCGCTGTCGGTCTGCGGCCCGCGGCCCGGGGATTGGGGACACCTGCCATATATACATAGAGTAGGCTCTTACACAGACTGTGCCCCAGCATTTGAGTTCAGTAGCACAGACCTCCATCAGAAAGCAGAAAATGTTAAATTTCAACTGACCACGAATCCTTTCTTTATAGAGTTAAGTCAAATTCTTGCTCCTTCCGTATCTCTCTGGTGCTCTGCCCTTCCTGGAGACACTTTGCCTTCCTGGCAGATTCATTTCTGGAGCTTTCATTTTGCTGTCTTGCAGGACAGATTTTTATTTTATTTTTTAATTGCAAAGTAGTACAGGTTCACTTAAAAAAAATTCAGCCATCAAAGAAATAATCCTTAAAGTGAAAGTTATTCCTTGATTCTCAGGGTACCCCACACCCTAAAGGGAATCGCAATTTAGCATAAGTCCTGTTTTTTCCTTTCCTCTCTCCATCTACACACACATATACTTTCTTTCCAAAAATGAAATAATTCTATTATACTTTACCTTAACCTGCTTTCTTCACCTCAGTTACAGACGACTTCTCATTAGGATGAAAAGAGCTTTTTAAATGGTTATACAGTGAGTGCAGAATCCCTTTGTCGTTTATAATCTCTGTTCAAAGCCCTTACATTTTTGTTCCAAATGCCTTGTTCTCTGTGGGGATTTGGGTGCTCTGAAATATGTCAGCCTAGGTTAACTCACTGTGTCAAGCTGTTGTTAGCAGCAAGATGCTCTTCCAAAAGGAAATGAGTATAACTTACCTATCAACTCTCACCTGGATCTGAATAAGTAGGAGTGGGGGTGGGTTAGGAATGTGAGAGCCCAACCTGAAAAGCTGTCACTTTAAAATAGGGGGACAGCTACCACTTTCCTTTTCTACCGTCTATTACGAAGAGGCCCTGGAGAGAAGCAAGTCAGAGGGGCTGGCCACGGAGGCCAATGTAATGACCTGAAACAGCCAAGGCAGGTGAAGCAGAAGAGCTAGCTTGGGAGACGTGAGCCTTCTGGGCTAACTCAGGCCCCGCACCCCTCCTTTTTGGGCTGTCCCCATCCAGGTTTTGTGGAGAAGGCTAGGGGGGCAGAGTCTAAGGTGGATTTGCCAGGGACTTCACATCCAACCTGTCTTGCTTCCTTGATCTCACTGCTCTGAATCTGTGACCTCAGTCCTGACTCTGTTCCTCTCTCCTCCAATCAGCCAGAGGGGAGCTGAAAAGTATCCCTTTCTTGGATGGCCCTGGGCACCTATGCCCCTAAATAACAGAGACAGATTTCAGGAAAGTCTCATTGCATATAGCAGACGTGTCCCTGAAAACTTGGGCCCATGCTGGATGGAGGAAGGTCTCCATCTGCTTAACATGTACAAGCTTAAAGGGAAGTACATTTGCAAAATGGACTTTGGGTTTGTAATGTGAACAAACACACCTTATTTAGCTCTCCAACAAGCACAGAGTTGGGCAGTTTGGTTTGCTTAAATCAGGAGCCACTTCTGAGAAGAAAATCCATTGTTCAAGAAGGAAGCAGAATGTTACAAAGAATATGGTGTAGACAAAGTTTCGGTGCTTCTGAGGGGGCAGTTTGGTGTTCTGGCTAAATGAGAGTTAAGCAGAAAAGGCTTTTTGTTTCAACCCCTGCGGCTGGAAATATCTCTGAAATGTCCCCATTTGATTTCCTGCCTTGGTGCATAGCACCCAGGGAACAGAATTCAATTTTTGATGACTGAATGCCTTTCTTCGCTTCCGGGCCTTTCTGAATTTTTAGTTCATTATGGTGCCAGGCACCAGAGAGAAGCATAGAGAACGTGGAAGACATTTGGCATTTGGTCCACAGACTTCAGAACCGAATTGAAGTGAAAATCCAAAGAACGACGGAATTCTTGATGAGACTTGTATTTATTTTGATGTCATTTGTTTGCTCCTTAGGGCCAAATCTAGACTTTACTATCAGGCAAGTCACTTTTCGGGGGGTCCTTTCTGGGTAGTGAGATGAGTTGATATCTAGGCTCTAACGTGGCCCTCACATTCTGTGTCCCTGAGAACCATGCCGCTCTGGTTACTTGAGCGTTCCCGTTGATTGCTATTTTGCTAACCGCCGCCTGCCCCAAGCTCATCAGGAAACTCATCAAGCGCTGACACGCTGGCTCCCGCGGCAGGACGCGCTGTGAAGGCAGCAGACTTACATCACTGTGACAGCAGAGCCCTCCAGGGGAGCTGGACACGCTGAGGGTCATAATCTGGCACCACTCGAGAATATGACAGTCTTTAAACCTGGCTGTTTCTCCCAAGCACAGTCTGAGGGTGATGTGAACAGAAATGGCTTTCCTGGCGGAGGCGGAGGCGGAGGTGCAGGGCAGAGACCCGACGGTCAAAGATGAAGACTGCTTTGATCTCGCACAGCCTTGCATCTAAAATTCTGGGGTTTCTGTCTTGCGATGGACTGAGGGGAAGGCCCTGGGACGTGAGTCCTTGACTGGCTTGATAAGTAGCCTGGGGGCTGGTGTTCTGTGGTCACCGTGCCTCGCACGCATGCGTGGCACGCCCGCATCGCCGATCTTGCCCACAGCAGCGTGCGGGATGCGGGTGTACTCTCTCTTTCATTTACAGAGAGGAGGCTGAGCCCCGCAGGGTGGGGTGACTTGCTCAAGGTCACACAGGTAATGCGTGGGAGGCAGCGCTGGAACCCAGGTCTCTGACTCCCTTTCCCAGTTGGGGAAACCAAGGCACAGGGCAGGGATATTTGCTCCTGGTCACTTGGTGAGTTGGGAGTGGAATGGAGCCTAGAAATCAGACTGAATCTCAGGCCAGGGTTTTGTTCCCAAACGAGCAACTTCTTTAGTCCTGTGCATTCGTGATGGTGTGTGGGGTGCCCGCTGCGAGCGTCCTGAGCAGGGAGGCTAGGCAGAGGAACTGCGAAGGCATGCGGGGGGAGGGGTGAAGGAGGAATGGCAGGTGAGAAAAGCCGGGCTGCGACCGCCTCCTGGGAGCCAAGCCTACAAATGTGGCGCTGCCTGCCGGTCACCCCACACCCCACTCCTGGCCCTTTGGCCCCAATCCTGACAGGCCTGCCGAGAACCTACTTCTTTATCCCTGCAGCAGCCTCCATCCTATTCAGCTTCATCCCAGGACATTCCTGAGGATGATCTCTAGAGCCCCGGTGGGGTGCTCACCCAGGCCTACCTTCATCTGTACGCCTCAGGACAGACCTTCCTCCCTCCTGCGTGGCTGCTCTGAGGACAGTGGGAGCTGCTCTAAGGAGCTGATCCAACCCACACCCGTGTGCTGCTGAGGGTAGAGGGTCCTGCCCACCACACCTCGTCTCCTGCTCTCCTGAAGACAGAGGCCACCCCGAAGAATGAAGGGAGTCAGAGCTCTTCTTAGCCGCAATCACAGAAGCCACTCAAAGGAGTTTAAGCAGGTGAGGCTCCTCCAAGGGTATCTGATGGAGGTTAGGGTGAGGGTAATGTCTGCAAAGGACTGAAAACAACCAGAGAGGTCTCTCTCTCCAGCTCTCCCGACCCGACTTCCCTCTTCACGTGGCACCTTCCGTCTGCACATGTGGGCTGCTGTCTGCTCTGCTCTCAGACAAGAGCGACCACTATGGCTGACGCCCTTCCTGCTGGTCAGGGTGGGAGGGCGGATGGTGAGTCAGATGCCTAAAGGGGGACCCCCAGAGAGAAAGGAGAAAATCCAACTATGGTTCTTCTGGGGCTGAGCCCCAGCTCCATGCAGCCCGGCATCCAGCTGTGCTGCCCACTCTCCTGCACTTCTGGAAGGGAGGGAACTTCTCCATCTGGGGCTGAAAGGGTTGTGTGGGTGAACTCTGGGACTGTGAAAACATCTCGTTTGCATAAGCTTCCCACTTAAATATAAACTCCATGAAGGCAGGAACCTTGTCGACAGTCTTGTGTTTCGGTTTTGTATCCCCAGCACCTTGACCATGGTTATCATTCAAGCATTTGTTGATTGAATATTTTTAATTTTGGGGTCTTTTTATTGAGGTATAGTTGATATACAATATTATATAAGTTACAGGTGTGCAACATAGTGATTAACAATTTTTAAAGATTGTACTCCATTTATAGTTATTATAAAATATTGGCTATATTCCCTATGCTGTATAATATATCCTTGTAGTTTACTTTATACATAGTAATTTGTACCTCCTTAATACCCTACCTCTATCTTGCCCCTTCCCCTTCCCCTACTGGTAACCCCTAGTTTGTTCTATATATCGGTGAATCTGTTTCTTTTTTGTTACATTCACTAGTTTGTTTTATTTTTTAGATTCCACATGTAAGTGATATCATACAGTTTTTGTCTTTCTCTGTCTGACCTATATCACTTAGCATAATACTCTCCACATCTATTCATATTGTTGCAAATGGCGAAATTTCATTCTTTTATATGGCTGAGTAGTATTCCAGAGTTATACCACATCTGCATTATCCATTCATCTGTTGATGGACACTTAGGTTGCTTCCATATCTTGGCTATTGTAAATAATGCTGCTATGAACAGTAGGGTGCATGTATCTTTTTGAATTAGTGTTTTCATTTTTTCCAGATATATACCTAGGAGTGGGATTGCTGGGTCATACAGTAGTTCTATCTTTAGTTATTTGAGAAGCTTCCGTACCATTTTCCACAGTGACTGCATCAGTTTACATTCCCACCAACAGTGTATTGGATTCCCTTTTCTCCACATCTTCGCCAACATTTTTCATTTGTGTTCTTTTTGATAATAGCCATTCTGACAGGTGTGAGGTGATATCTCACTGTGGTTTTAATTTGCATTTCTCTGATGATTAATGATGTTGAGCATCTTTTCATGTGCCTGTCAGCCATTTGTATGTCTTCTCTGGAAAAATGTCGATTCAGGTCTTCCGCCCATTTTTAAATTTTTTTTTTTTTTTTAATGTTGAGTTGCATGAGCAGTTTATATATTTTGGATTTAACCCCTTATTGGTCATATCATTTGCAAATAGTTTCTCCCATTCAGTAGGTTGTCTTTTCATATTGTCTTTTCACAGTGGTTTCCTTTGCCGTGCAAAAGCTTTTAGGTTTAATTAGGTCCCATTTGTTTAGTTTTGCTTCTGTTTCCTTTGCCTTAGGAGACAGATCCAAAAAAAATATGGCTACATTTATGTCAAAGTGTGTTTTGCTATGTTTTCTTCTAGGAGTTTTATAGTTTCTGGTCTTACATTCAGGTTTTTAATAATTTTGAGTTTATTTCTGTATATGGTGTTAGAAAATGTTCTAATTTCATTCTTTTGCAAGTAGCTGTCCAGTTTTCCTGGTACTGCTTCTTGGAGAGACTGTCTCTTCTCCATTGTATATTCTTGCCTCCTGTGTCATAGATTAATTGACCATAAGCGTGTGGGTCTATTTTTGGGCTCTCTATTCTGTTCCATTGATCTATGTGTCTGTTTTTGTGCCAATACCATAATGTTTTGACCACTGTAGCTTTGTAGTATACTCTGAATCTAGGGCACATGATACCTCCAGCTATGTTCTTCTTTCTCAAGATTGTTTTGGCTATTCATGGGCTTTTGTGTTTCCACACAAATTTTAAAATTATTTGTCATATTTCTGTGGAAAATGCCATTGGTATTTTGATAGGGATTGTACTGAATCTGTAGATTGCTTTGGGTAGTATGGTCATTTTAACAATATTGATTCTTCCAGTCCAAGAATGCAGTATGTCTTTCCATCTGTTTGTGTTATCTTCAACTTCTTCTGTCAGTGTCTTACAGCTTTCTGAGTACAGGTCTTTTACCTCCTTAGCAGGGTTTTACTCCTAGGTATTTTATTCTTATTGATGTGATGGTAAATGGGATTGTTTGCTTAAGTTCTCCTTCTGATAGTTTGTTGTTAGTATATGGAAATGCAACAGATTTCTGTATATTAATTTTGTATTCTGCAACTTGATTGAATTCATTGATGAGCTCTAGTAGTTTTTTGGTGGCATCTTTAGGATTTTCTATGTATAGTATCATGTCATCTGCAAACCGGGACAGTTTTACTTCTTCCTTTTCAGCTTGGATTCCTTTTATTTCTTTTTCTTGTTTGATTGCTGTGGCTAGGACTTCCAGTGCTATGTTGAATAAAAGTGGTGAAAGTGGTAATCCTTGTTTTGTTCCTGAACTTAGGCTTTTCACTATTGAGTATGATGTTAGCTGTGGGTTTTTCATATATGGCCTTTATTATGTTGAGGTAGGTTCCCTCTATACCCACTTTCTGGACAGTTTTTATCATAAATGGATGTTGAATTTTATCAAAAGCTTTTTCTACATCTATTGAGATGATCATATGGCTTTTACTGTTCAATTTGTTAATGTGGTATATCACATTGATTGATTTGCTGATATTTAAAAATCCTTGTACCCCTGAGATAAATCCCACTTGATCACGGTGTATGATCCTTTCTTTGTATTGTTGGATTTGGTTTGCTAATATTTTGTTGAGGATTTTTGCATCTATGTTTATCAGTGATACTGGCCTATAATGTTCCTTTTTGTGTGTGGTATCTTTGTCTGATTTTGGTATCAGGATGATGCAGGCCTTCTAGAATGAGTTTGGAAGCATTCCTCCCACTGCAAATTTTTGGAATAGTTTGAGAAGGATAGGTGTTAATTCTTCTCTAAATGTTTGGTAGAATTCACCTGTGAAGCCATCTGGTCCTAGACTTTTGTTTCCTGGGAGTTTCCCCCCCCACACACACACTGATTCAGTTTCATTACTGGTAACTGGTCTGTTCATATTTTCTATTTCTTCCTGGTTCAGTCTTGGGAGATTGTACATTTCTAAGAATTTGTCCATTTCTTATAGGTCATCCATTTTTTTGGCACACAGTTGTTTGTAGTAGTCTCTTATGATCTTTTGTATTTCTGTGGTGTTGATTATAACTTTTCCTTTTACATTTCTGATTTTATTGATTTGGGTCCTCTCTTTTTTTCTTGATAAGTCTAGCGAAAGGTTTATCAATTTTGTTTATCTTTTCGAAGAACCAGCTCTTAGTTCCATTGATCTTTCCTATTATTTTGTAGACTTTGTTTCGTTTATTTCTGCTCTGATCTTTATGATTTCTTTCCTTCTACTAACTTAGGGTTTAGTTTATTCTTCTTTTCCTAGTTCCTTTAGGTGTAGGGTTAGGTTAAGATTTTTCTCATTTCCTGAGGTAAGCTTGTGTTGCTATAAACTTCCTGTTTAGAAGTTGTGCTTTTGCTGTGTCCCACAGATTTTGGATCATTATTTGTCTCCAGGTATTTTTTGATCCTCCTTGATTTCTTCAGTGATTCATTGGTTGGTTAGTAGCATATTGTTTAGCCTCCATGTGTTTGTGGGGTTTTTTTTTGCAGTTTTTTTCCTCGTAGTTTATTTCTAGTCTCATAGTATTGTGGTCAGAGAAGATGCTAGATATAATTTCAATTTTCTTAAATTTACCGAGGCTTATTTTGTGGCCTAGCATGTGATCTATCCTGGAGAATGTTCCATGTACACTTGAAAAGAATGTGAATTCTGCTGCTTTTGGATGGACTGTTCTAAAAACATCAGTTAAGTCTATCTGGTCTAATGTGTCATTTAAGTCCAGTGTTTCTGTATTGATTCTCTGTCTGGATGATCTATCCATTGATGTAAGTGAGGTGTTAAAGTTCCCTACTTTTATTGTGTTACTCTCTATTTTCTCTTTATGTCTGTTAATATTCGCTTCATGTGTTTAGGTGCTCTTACGTTGGATTCATATATATTTACAATTGTTATATCCCCTTGGATTGATCCCTTGATCATTATGTAATGTCCTTCTTTGTCTCCTGTAACAGTCTTTATTTTAAAGCCTACAGCAAGTCCCCTACATATGAATGAGTTCCATTCTGAGTGTATGTTCATAAGTCCAATTTATTTGTAAGTCCAGCAAAGTTAGCCTAGGTAGCCAACTATTGTGAAATAGGCTATATAGTACTGTACTGTAATAGGTTTATAATACTTTTTACACACATAATACATAAACAACAAACACACACAAAAAAGAAAACATTTTTAATCTACAGTACAGTACCTTGAAATGTACAGTAGTACTGTGCAACAGCTGGCATACAGGGGCATGTTCGTATCTTTGAAAGTTCACAACTTGAAGGTCTGTATGTAGGGGACTTACTGTATTTTATCTGATATAAGTATTGCCACCCAGCTTTCTTTTGATTTCCATTTGCATGGAATACCTTTTTCCATTCCCTCACTTTCAGTCTGTGTCTTTAGATCTGAAGTGAATCTCTTATAGGCAGCATATATACAGGTCTTGTTTTTGTATCCATTCAGCCACTCTATGTCTTTTGAATGGAGCATTTAGTCCATTTACATTTAAGGTAATGATTGATATGTATGCACTTATTGCCATTTTGTTAATTGTTTTGGGATTGTTTTTGTATGTCTTTTTTGTTCCTTCTTTTGTTCTCTTGTGATTTGATGACTGTCTTAAGTGTTATGTTTGGATTCCTTTGTCTTTTTTTGTGTGTAAAGCTACTATAGATTTTGGTTTGTGGTTACCATGAGGTTTATATATAGCAATCTCTATACATATGTAATAGTTTTAAGTTGCTGATCTCTTAATTCCAAATGCATTTTAACAACCCTGCATTTGTACTCGCCTCCCCTCATGATTACTGTTTTTGACATCACATTTTACATCTAATTGTTCTGTGTATCCCTTAACTGCTTATTGTGGATATAGATGATTTTACTACTTTTGTCTTTTCACCTGCCTACTAGCTTTATAAGTGGTTGATCTTCTATCATTAACGTATGTTTGCCTTTTATCAATGAGATTTTTCCTTTCATATTTTTTCATGTTTCTAGTTGTGGCCTTTTCTTTTCCCTCTTAGAGAGGTCTTTTAACACTTCTTGTAAAGCTGGTTTGATGTTGAACTCTTTTAGCATTTGCTTTTCTGTAAAGCTTTTGATCCCTTCACCAAATCTGAATGAGAGCCTTGCTGGGTAGAGTATTCTTGGTTGTAGGCTTTCCCCTTTCATTACTTTAAATATATCATGACACTCCCTTCTGGCCTGCAGAATTTCTACAGAAAAGTCAGCTGATAGCCTTATGGGAGTTCTCTTGTATGTTATTTGTTGCTTTTCCCTCATTGCTTTTAATATTCTCTTTATCTTTAATTTTTGCCATTTTAATTACAATGGGTCTTGTGTTTCTCTTTGGGTTAATTCTGTTTGGGACTCTCTGCCCTTTCTGGACTTGGATGTCTGTTTCTTTCCCAGGTTAGGGGAGTTTTCAGCTATTATGTCTTCAGATATGTTCTCAGCTCCTTTCTCTCTCTACTCCTTCTGGGACCCCTATTACATGAATATTAGTGCACTTGATGTTGTCCCAGAGGTCTCTTAAACTGTCCTCATTTCTTTTCATTCTTTTTTGCTGTTCAGCATCAGTGATTTCCACTAGTCTGTCTTCCAGCTCACTGATCCATTCTTCTGTATCATTTAGTCTACTATTGATTCCTTCTAGTGTATTTTCATTTCAGTTATTATATTCTTTATCTGTTTGTTCTTTATATTTTCTAATTCTTTGTAAAACTAACAAACAAACAAAAAACCTTCTAAGTTCTTGCTCTGTGCATCCATTCTTCTCCCAAGTTCTTTGATCATCTTTATGATCACTACCCTGAACTCCTCCTTGGGTAGACTGCGTATCTCTACTTCACTTATTCTTCTGGGCTTTTTTATCTTGTTCCTTAATCTGGAACATGTTCTTCTGTTGCCTCATTTTGCCTAGGTTGCTGGGTTTTTTTCTTTGTTTATTTTTATGCACAGTAGGTGGTTACCTTCCCTGACCTTGGAGAAGTGGCCTTTACAGGAGATACCCTGTGCATCCCAGCAGTGCGGTCCCCTCTGGTTACCCTATGAAGGCTGCGTGGGTCCTTCTGTTATGGCAGGCTGACTATGTGAGTGGTGTGGTAGGCTTGGTTGTCCCTGGTCCAGTTGGTTGCCAGGCCCTGCCTTGCGCAGAGGCTGCCAGCTGCTGGTTGGCAGGACCCAGTCATGAGGTGGCAGATTGTGGAACCCTGTGTGTGGGGGTTGGCGCTAGTGCTGGCTCACTGGTGGGCAGAGTCAGGGTCCAGAATACTCTGGGGCTGTTGTCCATCTACTGGCAGGTGAAGCCAGGTCCTGGGCTTAGTGCCAGCCTACTGGCAGGCAGAGCTGGGTCCTGCAGTCTGATTGCAGGGCCCAGGGGTCCCAGAGCTTGTGTCAGATCACAGGTGGGTGGAGCTGGTTCCAGACACAGTTGGGTACAGGGTCTGAGGTATCCTGAAGCTTGTATTGACCTGCTTCAAGTGTGCAGGGCCAGGGTCCAACCAGTCCCAGGTCAGGATTTGGCTTACTTGTGGGTGGGTTGGGTCCTTAAGCTGTGGGATTGTAGTTTTCTTGTGTCTTGGGTCTGCCCCCTGGTGGGTGAGGCTGGTCCAGAGTCTAGAGCAGGCTCTCTGGAAGGCAGGGCCAGGTCCCAGGGGATTCTGGGGCTGGTGCCTGCCCACTGGTGGGTGGAGCTGGGTCCTGGGCCCTCTGGTGGGCAGGGTTGTGTCCAGAGGCAGCTGTGGGCTTGGGGGGTGGGGTCTAAGGCAGGCTGTCTGCTGATGGGTGGGGTTGTGTCCCTGCCCAGTTAGTTGTTTGGCCTGAGGCATCCCAGCACTGGAGCCTATGGGCTGTTTGCCCAGAGCAGGCTGGGTCCTGGAGCTAACAAGCTAGAAGGAGGATTCCACAATGGCTCTTGCCAGCACCAGTATCCACGTGGTAGAAGGAGCTCCCCCAAATGGATGCCACCAGTTTCTATGTCCCCAGGGTGAGCTGTAGTTGCCTCCTGCCGCTCCAGGAGACTCTCCAAGATCAGCAGGTTGGTCTGACCCAGGCGCCTGTCAAAATTACTGCTTCTGCTCTGGGTCCCGGAGTGTGAGATTTTGTGTGCACCCTTTTAAGAGTGAAGACTCTATTTCCCCCAGCCCTCTAGGACTCCCAGAATTAAGCCTTGGGGCCCTTCAGAGCCAAATGTTCTGGGGGCTCGTCTTCCTGGTGCAGGACCCCTGGGCTGGGGAGCCCAATATGGGGCTCAGACCTCTCACTACTCTGCAATTGTAATTATTCTCCATTTTGTGTGTTGCCCACCCCAGGGTATGACACTTTATTGGGAGCCTGCCCCTCCTACCCTTCTTGTTGTGATTCTTCTTTATGTCTTTAGTTGTAGAGGATCTTTTCTGGTAGGTTCTGGTCTTTTTCAGTGGTTGTTCTGCAGATAGTTGTGATTTTGGTGTGTCTGTGAGAGGAGGTGAGCTCAGGTTCTTTATTCCACCATCTAGGCCGACGTCCCAAGATTTTTCACTTTAAAAGCTTTGAGGTATAAATGAAATACAACAAGCTGTACATATTTAAAGTGTACAGTTTTGATAAGTTTATATACTTATATCTGTGAAACCATCACCAATCAAAATAATGAACATATGCATCACCTACAAAAGTTTCCTGATGTCCCGTTATAATCTCTCTCCATTCCCTAGGCAGCCATTAATCTGTTTTCTGTCACTACAGATTAGCTTACCTTTTCTAGAATTCTGTATAAATGGAGCCTTATAGTATTTGCTTCATTCATTCATTTTGGTCTGGCTTCTTCTGCTCAGCATAATTATTTTGAGATCCATCCAAACTGTTGTGAATGGTTCATTGCCTGTTGTTGCTGAGTAGTAATTCCATTGTATGGATATACCACAGTTTGTTCACATGGATGTTGATGAACATCTGGGTAGCTTCTAGTTTTTCTCTATGAAAAGAAAGCTGCTATGAACATTTACACACAAGGCTTTGTATGGACATATGCTTTCATTGCTCTTGGGTAAATATATAGAAGTGGAATGTCTGAATCACATGGTAGATGTAAGTTTAACTTTTAAAGACACTGCCAAATCATTTCCCCAAATGGTTATAATATTGACTTTCAAATATTAAGCCAAACTTGCATTCCTGAGAGAAGACATACTTGACTGATGTGCATTTTCCTTTTTATATATTGCTAAATTCAATTTGCTAAAGTTTTGTTTAGAAATTTTGCATCTATGTTAATGGGAGATATTTCATTTCTTGTAATGTTTTTTGTCAGGTTTTGCTTCACAGTAATGCTTAGAATAAATTGGGAAGTAGTCCCTTCTCTTCAGGTTTTTGAGAGTTTATAGAATTAGTACCTAAATATTTGGTAGAATTCACCTATGAAGCTATTTGGGCCTGGAGTTTTCTTTGTGGGAAGGTTTTTAACTACAAATTTAATTTCTTTAAGAAATATAGTGATGTTCAAATTATCTATTAATTAATTAATTTTTAATTAATTAATTATTATTAATTAATTTTTTGAGATATAATTCACATATCATAAAATTCACTATTTCAGAATCCAGTGGTTTTTAGTACATTGTACAGCCTTGCCAATCATCATTACTATCTAATGCAAGAACATTTTTATCACCCAAACATAAAACCTCATACTTATTGGAAGTCACACCCTATTTTTTCCCAACATCTAGCCCCTGGCACCAAATTTATTTTCTGTCTCTATGAATTTGTTTATTCTGTACATTTCATATAGAGGGAATTATATAATATGTGGCCTTTTGTGACTGGCTGCTTTTCACTTAGCATAATGGTTTCAAGATTCATCCATATTATAGACTATATCCTTTTTGTCACCTGAATAGCCAACACAACCTTGAAAAAGAACAATGTTGTCAGACTCACACTCCTGATTTCAAAATTTATACAAAACTTCAGTAATCAAGATAGTGTAGTACTGACATAAGGAGAGACATATGAAAGAAGTTGGACCTCTATCATCTCATACCTTATACAAAAATTAACTCAAAATGCATCAAAGACCCAAATGTAAGAGCTAAAACTATAAAACTTTAAGGAATCATGGGTTAAATCTTCATGACCTTGGATTAGGGAATGGTTTCTTAGTTTTGACACCAAAGGCAGTAGCAAGAAAAGAAAAAATATATAAACTGGATATCAAAATGAAACACATTTGTGCTTCAAAGGGTAACACCAAGAAAGTAAAAAGATAGCCCAAAGAATGGAAGAAAATTTTTTGCAAATCATTTATCTGATAAGGGACTTGTATCTAGAATATATAAAGAACTTATACAATTCTGTTGTAAAAAACCAATTAAAAATGGGCAAAGGATATGAATAGACAGTCCACCAAAGAAGCTGTACAAATGGCCAATAAACACAGGAAAAGATGTTCAACATCATTAGCCATCAGGGAAATGGAAATCAAAACCACGGTGACATGCCACTTCACACCCATTAGGATAGCTAGGATAAAAACAAACAGAAGATCTCAAGGGTGAGTGAAAATTTGGAGAAATTGAGCCGTCATACATTGCTGTTGAGAATGTAAAAGAGTACTGCCATTTTGGAAAACATCCTGGTATTTCCTCAAACAATATCATATGACCCAGTAATTCCACTCCTATGTCTACATCCAAGAGAAATGAAAACCTCTGTAAACACAAAAACTTGTGCATGAATGTTCATAGCAGCATTATTCCTGATAGCCCTAAAGTGGAAACCCAAATATCCATCAGCTGAGGAATAGGTAAGCAAAATGTTGTATGTCCATACAATGGAATGCTATTTGGCAGTAAGAAGAAACAAAGTACTAAAACCTTCCACCACGTGGATGGACCTTGAAAACACTAAGTAAAAGAAGCCAGTCACAAAGGATCACATATTGCACAATTCTATTTGTATGAAATGTCCGGAACAGGCAAATCTATAAAGAAAGAAAGATTTCTTGGTTGCCTAGGACTGGGGGGATGGAGACTTTGAGGGATGATGACTCAGGTGGGTGAGGTTTCTTTTTGGGGTAATGAGGATGTTTTAAAATTGATTCTGGGGATAGATGCGTGACTCTGTGAATATACTAAAAGCCATTGGATTGTACACTTTAAATGGGTGAATTGTATGGTATGTTGAGACTATCTCAATAAAATTGTTTAAAAAAAGAGTTTAAAGGCAAATATAAACCAGTGTTCTACTGAAAGGGATACCCTAGCTGGTAGCCCTTTTGCAGCTGGCTGAATGCTTGGGCAGTGAGCTCTGGGTCCCTTGGTGGGAGCCTGTGTTCCAAAGAAGCAGGTCCTGGGCTTCAGTAAGTTTCCAGTGGGGAGAGATGGAGGGAGAGGGTATGTGGGAGTGCTGGGGGACAGCAGCAGGGACGTGGGAAGGTGGGGACCCATAGAGAGAAGAGGGAGGGCCAAGGACACAGGGATCATCATTTCCTGTCCTGGCTCCATCTCTGCCCACTGTGGGGCACAGCGAAGGTCACAGAACTGCTCTGTTCTCCACATGTCCTCATGAGAAAGCAGAAGCAAGTGCCCCCTGTCTCGTGACTCTTCCCTCATCTCATCATGGAAGGTAGCAGGGGAGTTCTCAAGTTCTGAAGCCGAGCCCAGTTGCATCATCTGCTCCTGGTCCCTGGAGGCAGGTCTGGTCCAGCTCTGCTGCTTATTAGCAGCGGGTCTTAGATGAGCCTCTCAACCCCAGGGGCTCCCTAGTCCTCAGCTGTCAAGTGAAAACAATAATGTGACCTGCCTCCTTCAGAGGGTTGGTGTGAGGATCCAGAGTTATCATTGATGGGAAAGTACCCCCAAGGTGTACTATTGTGAATTGCAGGAAAAATTTCAGGGTAGATATCATGATATTTGTTCCCCAACTAGAGTAGCCATTGGCTGTTCACGCACTCTCATTAGCGTCTGACCCACCCAGCATATGCGAATTGGTTGGGGTCAGGGTTGAGGGCAGCTGGTGAGCACAGAACAGAGCTCACACAAAAAGCCAAAGACAACCAGACTTACAAACTCAGTCTTCCCAGCTTCAGACTCCTCTGCATTCATCATGTGATCTATGGACAACCTCTTTCCACCATGGTGATTCCTCAGGCCTGTGAAGCCAGACCAGGCCGGTCATTCTGTGCTCCTGGGTTTGCTCTCCCACACAGGGAACTGTGACTCTAACTCACTCCAAAATAAATGGGGTAGGGGTTTAAAATGGGAAAAAATTCATCCCTAAGAAGATGAGTCCTGCATATCACAACTGCTTAACTGAGCTTACCATCAGGAGGATGCATGGTTTCTGCAGATGGTAGTAGTTCCATGTAGAAGGTGCAACAATAAAATCTTCATGGCCGTACTCTAGAGGCCCCAACATCCTGGAAACCTGCTGTCCAGGTCATCTGGGGACACAGGAGGGGCCAGCACGGCCCAGAAGGGAGACTAAGGAATGGCTTCACTTTTCCTGCTGCCAGGTGTGTGTTGGAGAGCAGAGGGCAAACATGGTATCATGGACGAGAGAGAAGGAAGCAGGAATAAGTGTGGGGCAGCTCTGGGACAAGGGCCTGGCTCTCGGTTGCTGCTCTGTCTGTCTGGATGTGGAGTCACTGGCGGACACCTAAATGAGCACCTCTGGAGAGGCCAGGCCCTGCTCTCCAGGCTTTGTAGGGTGATGTGTGCAGCGGGGTCATCACCGATGGCTGTTCTGATTGGTTGGTCCCAAACCTTAGAAATTATTAAGTATTTTGAATATCAGTCTTAGCATATAACCTCAGTACTAGAATCAGTCTTTGGCTAAATTGCCAAAGTGTCAAAATTAAGACAGGAGGCTCCCTATTCTGGTCCCCTTTTGGGTTAAACACACTTCCCCCAGCACACTGCTTCCTAATCCATCCATTTTGATAAGTTCAGTCAAATAAAGGCTCTCTGACTTGTTCCCCCTCTTCTTCATTCCTTCAGTTTGTATCTTAGAAGAGAAACTAAAACATGGTCAACTGCCTCAATAAAATTTACTGTTAGTGAAATTGAGCAGGACCCTGAGGGGCTCCTGGGCACAGAAGGCTGTGTACCCCATTTCTTGACTGTAGGGAATAGGAATAGGCTTCAGCCTCTGTGACTTTTCCCTGAGTTCCAAAGGGCAGGTTCAGATGGTTGCTAATCAGGGAAGGGAGGGGATGCAGAGACGAGGGAGGAGCAGTCAAGAAGCAATAGTGCAGCCTTGGGGCAGGGTCCTGGTTCTGCCTCAAGGGATACACATAACAATATCCTTGAGCTCTTCTGCAGAACTAAAACTTCCAACAAATGGAACATGTTAATCACTTGGTGAAGCATTCTTCATTCCAGAGAGAAGGTTATAGTCTGATAACCTCGAGAACCACAGAAGCTCATCAAGCTCATTCCAGATTAAAGGAATGCAGGCCCTGCACATAACCTGATCCTTATCAGCAACCTCACCCTCGAACAATTGCTATAAAACTCACCAAATCCCCCCAGGTTGGGACACACAGTTTCGAGGACAGGAGCCTGCTGTGGCCCCTTCTGCCTGGCAAAGCAATAAAGCTATTCTTTCCTACTTCACCCACAACTCTGCCTCTGAGATTTGATTCGGCACCAGTGCACAGAGGCTGGGTTTCGGCATCATTAGTGGTTGAATTTCAGGTATCAGAACTCCCTCCAATGGTGATTCATAATCATAGTTAAAAAAAAAAAAAGAAGAGCTAATATTTACCAAGTGCTCCTCAGATGGCTGACACGCACATCACACACATCATCTCCTCTACTCCTCACACAGCCCTTGAAGTAGAATCTATTATCATGAGAGGATGGAGCCACAGCCAGAGGCAGGTTACATAACTTGCTCAGGGTCCCATGGTAGCAGTCAGTGTATGCCCACCCCACCTATGAGGAGGGTGGTCCTGCTTCCCAGGGGCATGGCACACTCAGAAGTGCCTGTCCCATGTTCCCATGGAGACAGCGGCCAAGGCAGGGCTGCCACTCTGGGTGAGGAGGTAAGATCTACACGTGCAACACCATGGGCACCTCAAGGTAGAATAGAGTTGAGGGTCAGCGTGCACAGGCTCCTGGGCCAGATGCCACTGTGTTTGACCCTGCTCTCTTAGGGACCAAAGAATCTCAGTTTACCACTTTTTGCAATAAACATCTTGTAAACTCACTCTTCCCACCCAGCAAACTTCCCCAACTTCCTACCTGAAAAGGTTACTGTGATAAAATTATGCATGTTCATGCTGTACTTTTTCTGGAATTATAGAAAAGTAAAAAGAGGGAAAAGCCATGTGTAGTTGAATCATTAGCATTTTGGAGTTTTTACTTCTAGTCTGTTTTTTACATGTCATTCTTTTCTCCTTGTTTTAAACTTATGATCATACCAGCTATCCAATTCTGTATCTTGCTTTTTAAACCTAATCAGTATTACATAAAGAGTTTCTATGTTATTGTAAACTCTTCAAAGTCACCATTGAAAATGGTTGTATAACCTTCCATTTAGTGGATGAACATAGTTTATTTAGCCATGCCCTAACCTCCAACACAAATTTGTTAAGTTTAAATTTTCATGTATCATGTTTTCTCTAAGTAAAGAGGTAGTGTTTGCCAATATCTGAGTTCTGTGTATCTAGGAATCACAGCTGGTCATGCAGCTTGAACTGGGATTTTTTACTTTGGGATGAGTTTAAAATTGTACTGAGGTAGAATGAGTGGATTCTATAGACAATGTTCCCGAATCTCAATAAGGCATTTAGCTAAATCTCATAGGACATCTTTGTGGACAATGAAGAAACATGGGTCAGACCACTGTATAATTATGTAAATTCACAACTGGTTGGACAACTAAACCCAAAAAATTCTGGCTTAGGGTCAGTCTCACCCTGGAGGGAGGAGTCTGGTGGCCATAAGATGAAGCCTTTCACCGAATCTCTTCACACATTTTAAAACTGGTGATATGGGTGAAGTCACAGAAGATAGGCTTGTGAATTGTGAAGCTGTATGGGATAAGATTATGTGATAGAACAAAGATCCAAAAAGATCTTGTCAGGTTGGAATATTTTCCTGAAGCCAAGAAGATGAAACTTGTCAGGGAGAAGGGTAAAGTCTTGTACTAGGGCTAAAAATCAATGATATGAATGTAAAATAGGGAATACAAAACTTAACGGAAGTAAGTTGGGTACGATCTCAGTATGAGCCAAGAGACTGACATGGTTGCCCCTCAAAATACCAGCAGCATGAGCAGTGAGTCATTTATGGAGCAGAGATGTCACCCTCCCTCTGGGGTCTAATAAGTAGGAGGAGGTCAGTGAAAGGACAGTCAGGACAGTGTGACCTCTGGAAACACTGTCATCTAAATAGTCAACAAGGCAGTATGCTCAGTGGATAAAGCATGACCTGAAGCCACTACTAGGTGGCTATTCTATTGGGCTTTGAAATCCAACTCTGCCATTTACTAGCTGGGGGACCTTGGACAAGTTACTCTCTGTGCCTCAGTGTATGCATCTGTAAAATGGGAACAGCAGCACTTATTATTATTATCAATATTACATTGTTGTTATGAGGACTAAATAGGTCTACACCTGTCAAGCACTTAGAACAGTACCTAAATATTATTGTGTAAAGACAAAGGAGTTCTAGGCTCCAGAGATTTAGAGGGACGTGGTAGATGACTTCAAATATTTGAAAACTGCCCTGAAGAAGAGAAATTATACTTTATCCTGGGACGTTCTTGAGGATCATGCTTGATTCAGTGGAAAGGCATTTAGTCAGTAAGCATTTAATGAGCACATATATGTCAGACACTGTGCTTGTTGCTAGGAATACAGAGCTGAATGAGATTCCTACTCTTTCCTAAGGGCCCTACTATCTGTTGGGGGAAGAGGCATAATCATAAACATATTAGATCATAAACAAATAATCACAATAGTGTGAGGATGACTGCTGTGGAAAACCAGAGGAAGGTGTGATTAACTCTCCCCTGGGGAGCTGGTGAAGCTTTACAGAGGTGGGGCTTTTGAGTGGAGTCTGCAGGGATAAGTAGGAGTTTATGTGGGAGCAAAGGGAACAGTGTGTGGGACTAGAGCTGTCACCAAGTATGGCATTTTCCAGCGAATGGTGACAAGTCAGTGATATCACAGCACAAGATGAGTGGGGTGGCAGCAAATGAGGCTAGAGATAAGGATTGGTCTCTCCCAGCTCCCAGAAGTGTGGTACTGAATTAGAATCTACCCATGAAAGTAAGGATAAACATAGCAATATGATACTCCCCTCGAGCCTTCTATTTCTACAGTACTGGCTTCTTAACAGGCTACCAAAGTAAAAGATGAAGAAAAAAAACACACTTCAGGAGAAAATTTAAAAGGGTTTGATCGAATTTTCTAATCTTTCTTCTTCAGTATAAACACAGGAATATCTGCCTATAGAATAAGACAGTGTCACGTTCCTGAGACATTTACAACCTTGGAATTCCCAAGTAGAGAGACTGGAGCCAGGAATGGAGCAATTGGGATCCTTCCCACCAAGACTTAAGATGCTATCTGAAAGGAGTTTCCTTCCCAGCACATCTCCTAGGTATAAAGGAAGGAGGAGCACATTATTCAACACTTATCTCCCAGACTCTCCACTTAATTCCATTTAATAATATTCATTAAGCATGCTACAGGGAGGCAGAGATAAGTAAGTCATCAACACTTCCTCCAAGGTGCTTACAAGCTAGCATTAAAAGATGTTCAGCCACACAGACCATTACATCATTAAATGTTAGCACTGGCCATTTCTGATCATGATGGAGTAACAAGTACTGGATTTTCCCTCCTGTTGAAAGCAACTATAAAACTAAACAAACATACATAGCAGTTTTCAGTCATTGGGCAATAGGCTGTGCAGGATCCCTGAGAGAAGGGAAGCAAGCACATAAGGTGAGTTTCATCTTCACCCTGGCACTCTGCCTGGGTAGATTTCCCAACCATAGCACAGGGAGGTGGAACAAAGCAGAAACATGTTTGTCCTACTGAGTTGAGGAGGTAGAGTCCGGGGCTGCAGAAGCACTGGAGCCGGTGGGGCAGGATACTGTAGAAAATGAAGCTTCATAGGGTAGGGGCCCAGAAGTTTGTAGGGGGCTCCCCCACAGATCTCTGGCTGAGGGCTGGTCTGCCTATGCTGAGGGCTGGTCTGCATATACACAGGGTGAGGTCTAACAGAGAGTACTTTGGTACTAATAGCAGAACAGGGATTGTAGAGGTTGCAGAAACATTGGATACATAGGAGTTTCAGTCCAGTCAGAGGGGAAATGCCTTGTTAACATTCTAGGCATTCAAGCGAGACAACAGAAAGGTCATACCATAGGAGTAAGGATCATGCTCTGGAGTGAAATCCACTCTAGGCCTGCATAAAACCAAGCCTTAACAGGATCAAGGGTTCCATAATTTACCATCAGTAAATTAACTCCCTGTCAGAACAAAATTCAACACTCATTAAAGGAAGACAATATCATTCAAGTTTCTTTCAGAGTATCAACTGTAATAGCCACAAACACCCCAAAATTACTAGAAATGTGGAGGAAAATGTGACCCAAATTCAAGAGAAAAAAAGTAAATAGGAAACAGACCCTGAGATGTCCCAGAGCTTCAAATTAGAAAGAGTTTAAAGCAGTTATTATAAATATGTCCAAGGACTTAAAGAAAAATATGGTCTCGATGAGTGAAAAGATGGGGAATCTCAGCACACAAGTGGAAACTTATAAAAAAAAAAAACCGAATAGAAATTCTAGAAAAGGACAGTATCCAAAATGAAAAATACACCAAATGAGCTTAACAGCAAATTAAAGATGGCAGAAGAAAGGGTCAGTGAAGTTGAAGACAGACCATAGAAATTACCCATTCTGAAAAGAAGAGAGAAAAAAGATCGGACAATCTTTTGGGATGATACCAAGCTGAGTAACATAGTAATCAGAGCCCAGAAGGGGAAGAGAAGGTGGGGCAGAAAAAAAAATATTGTTGACAATTGTCCCAAATATGGTGGGGGAAAAAGTCAATTTGCAGATTCAAGAAGCTCAATGAATTAACTAAATAGGATAAGTACAAAGAAAACCACACTTGTGCACATCACAGTCAAGCTGTTGAAAGTTAAAGATCAAGAAAAAATGTTGAAAGCAGTCAGAGAAAGAAAGATGTTACGTACAGAGGAACAATGATACGAATGAAGACCTTCTGAGAAACAATAAGGATAGGAAATAAAGCAATGACATTTTTTAAGTACTGAAAGAGAAAAATACCATAGGTTCAGAGTTTTATATTCCGGGAAAACAAACTTTTAAAATGAGAGTAAAATAAAGACACTTTCTAGATAAACAAAGAATTTGTCCCCAGCAGGCCTGTACTGCATGAAATACTAGCTCCTCTTTAGCAATCCTAGCAGGAAGGCTGACTGCCTGCTTCTTGAATTCTTCTGGAGCTTTGGAGCTCGCCATAGGAGGTGGCAGCTTTAATTGTGAGTAGGTGAGTGAGTAGGCTTGTGTTGACAGTAAGGAGGGAGCTAGTGATCTCTTCGCACGATTTAATCCACCATTCACCCCCAGTGGAGAACCAGACCCACACGCACGTGGGAAGGGTGAGCTTTGACATGAAGGGGAAGGCACTGGTATGCACTGGTACAGCTAGGCCAATTGTTAGAACAATGAAATACCTGCAAACTGGTTGGGAAATAGCTACTGCTGAAGCCCCTGGTTCCCTCGCTCACCACCTCTGCCTCATTCCCAGATACTCCCAGACCTCCCTATGATCCAGCAATAAAGGGTCAATTTCTGGCAAGCAGGGCACCTCCAGAACCCTGCCTTAGGACCCTGCCGGCTTCCTTTCTAATTGGTTGGTGCCTGAACCATGCCAGTTATTAAGGATTTATAATATCACCCCTGGAGCTAAGTGGGGTTGCTTCCCGGGAAGGGAGGCCTGGGTGTAGCGTTCTGGGAGTGGGTAGAAGACGACCCCAGGAGGCCCAGGGACAGAATGAAGACCCTGCTCCTGGGGGCGGGGCTGCAGTGGGAACTAGGGGGATGCACTGAAAGCCAACAAAATTGGCTTTTCCAAGTCGGGGACACTTGACTCTCTAGCACAACCTCTGTTGTAATCCCCCAGGTCATATTTTTCCCTTTTAAAAAGGGATATTTCATAGCCTTTTAAATAAGTCTTTTCAGCTCCACTGATTTGGAATAACATGCTTAGTGGCTTAAGAACTTCTAGCTGGGCCCTCAGCAAGTTGTCTTCAATGAGCCCATTTTGTCATGAACCCTGGCTCTCGAGAGTGGCTAGGCCTCTCCCAGTGGCAGTACTGTGGACCCCAGTCCTGTTCTGGGATCTCAGGCAAGCCCTTCCTCCCTTCCAACACCTAGGGACCTGCATTTCAAGGTGGAGACCACGCAAAATACAGGAACACAGAACAACAAATGAACATTCTCTTGATCAGCTGCAAAGACTCTATTTCAGCCACAGAGATGGGCATTCCTCTTCCTAGGTTCAGTTTCAAGGGAATTCGTGCTCTAGGGGAGCTTTCTGTGTGTCTGCCTAGGCAGACAGAGGGAGATAGACAAGAAGCCATCAAAGGAAGGCAGAGTGGCCAGGAGGTGGGGCTGACCAACACAATTTAACCAGCATAAACACAGCTGATCAAAGCTCTGTGCAAAGCCCTTGGAAGCTGGCTGATATATATTCCATCACGTACCTCTTTGCCTCCTTTGGGACCTTGAACCACAAGTCTTACCAAACTGCAGTAATTTGCTGAGCCCTCAATCAAACACTCAATCTCACTGAACTATGAAAGCAAAAGGCCTTGTCTTTAAATAACGTCTATTTTCTAAAATCGTCGTTCGTATCGCCTATAACTCTTGTTAAAATAAAGCCTAAACAGAACCAACACTCCTACTGATGGAGTTCCCTGGTCTGTACAGCTTTCTGCCAAGCTCAAGGGATGGTGGACCAGGCAGTTTCCAAGTGATGTGACCGAGGCCCTAAAAGCCATGCTGCCTAAAACAATCTTCACGATTCCTCGTCACAGTGCCTTATATCCCCACCATTAACCATCCTCTTTGGTTAAGGTACCTACTTCAAACACACTTGTGTTACCTGGGAGGAGATCTTAGCCTCCGTCATTGCGCTCAAGTTTGAGAACCTTGGCCGCAAGGAGCAGCAGACACACCAGGGACGTCCGCTTTCTGTCCACAGACAAGCTACTCCACATCTTCAGGTCAGTGATGCTTAGAAGTTCACAGGCCTCAGAATCACCCGGAGGCTAAACCACAGCTTGCTGGGCCTCACACTGGGTTTCCGATTCAGTAGGTCTGAGATGGGACCTCAGAATTTGCATCTCTAACAAGCTCCCAGGTAAAGCTGGTGCTGCTGGTCCAGGACCACACTTTGAGGACCACCGTACTAGTTGATTTCTAAGGAATCTTCATGATACGGAGGCAGAGTGTGAGAACATTCTGATCATGAACCATGAGGTAAGAAGACAGGGTTCTGAAGTAGAAAGGGGTCAGGGCTCAAAGGCAGGCCAGCCTAGCAGAAAACTTAGACTTGCTCAAATGATCCACCAAAACATACTTTATGGACCTCTTACTCTTGCTTTCTTTCCTTTGCTTGCTTTTCTGCTTACTGCCCCCAGGAAAGGCAAGCCCGCTGGCAGCCCCAGCAAGGACAAAATGTGGTTCCCTCTCCCAGGCCCCTTCCTGAAGGGACGCGTTCACACAGCTAATCAGACTGTCAACATGCTGCTCAGCCCTCTGCGCCCTCTTCTGGGGGCTCCTGACACGTCTTAGAATTTACACAGGACGTAGTGAAGTCTTAAACTACATTTTTTTTCTCTTTTGAGATCATCTACTTCCTGACAGGATAAATTCAATGGAAAACATGCTCTGATCCTTCAGCTGCCTCTTCTTGACACAAACACAAGGAACTAATTAGCAGGCCTGCCCAGGAGGCAGGCAGAAAGGGGTTCATGACAGGACCACAGGCTGGGAAGCCACCATCAGGTAGGACCTCATGACTCACCCTTTGGCCATCACGTCAGGAGTTGGGTCCATATGTCAGTGGAGGGGAAACTGACGTGTGGGTGTCTGCCTGGTGTTACCATGGCATCTACTGGGCAAGTAGGTTCTGTTCATGATTTAGCTCCCTGTACATCTGAAAGCCCTTGACATCCCCACTTTCATGTGACTCTAACAAGAATCCTGCGAAATAAGCAGAATGGAACTGATGACCCCATTTGGTAGATAAGACAATTGAGAAGGACCTCAGAGAAAACTGGACATTGTATTCCTGGCTCAGCCACTCCTCGTGTGGTCTTGAGCAAGTCTCTTCCCCTTCCTAGGCTTCAGTTTTACCATCTGTGAAATGGAAGGAATGGACAAGGTGATTGGGAGGTCTCCTTATAGATAGATCTCTTATTCTGGGAGTAAGCTATACAAGGAAAAGGACTTGCCTGAGGTCATGCAATTAATGACACAGAGAAACCAGGGGGCCTCTATACTGTGTCTGTTGAGTGAGAGCCATCAGAGCACCCCCATCGCCACCCACTGCCATCTTCCTGACAGTGTGGGCCAACCAGGGCCTCCAGTTGCCCTCTGCCTTGCAAAGACCAACACCCCTGGGATGGTGTGGTAGGGGAACACGTGCTCAGAATGCTCCCTGACTGTGACTTAAAGCCCCAGTGATGCCAGCTGCTCATTAGAGAAGGCCATTTCCTCCGGCACCTCGTTTACCAGACAAACACAATGGACACCTACCCTGTGCCAGGCCCTGTGCTAGATGAGGGGATGTGGAAGGGAAGGAGGCTTGCTGTCCACCCGTGAGAAAGTCACAATGAGGAGAGTGAACACCGGCTGCTGCATCCGAGTCCAGCCCCCCGTCAGATCACAAAGCCCGTCCCTGGTAAGGGGCTGTGGCCCACGCAAAGGCACTAGCTGCAGCCCAGGTGAGCACAGTCCTCTTCAAGGCAAGCACAGTATCCATGAAACTTTAGGAGGGGTCAGTTTAGAGCCGTTCACATGTAGGCACTGTCCTCCAAACACACCAGGGAAAGCAGATGCACACGTCTGACCCCCACCAATTCATTGGCTGGAAGAATCCCGTGCTCTCTCTCTGAGAGTCAAACCTCCCAAGCACATGGAATCAATGAGCCCAGCTAGCTTCCTATCTGTAACGTGCTGGCCAATGACAATTCTTCCATTAGTTCAAGACAGTCAACACAATCAACTGGGCCATGTCTCAGGCACAGGATTAGACTCCCTGGAGGAAACCAAGATGAACATGACACGGCCATCAGGAACTAAGGAGCTCTCAGCCTAGGAGAGCATGGAAGACGCAGACACACACACAGTAAAACAGAGCAGAGAATGGTGGGCGCTAGAAGATCCAGGTTAGGGGGTGGGGAATTCAAAGGAAAGAATGACTCATTCCAACTGGAGACCCAGAAAGCCTTCGTGAAGGAGACAGCACACAGAAAGGTCATCCATCAAGAAACAAGAAGGCCAAGTTCTCCCATCCCTTCTGCCACAGTCAGCCAAGTAATCTTGAGAAAGCCAATTCTCTCCATTTTAAAATGGACCATTTGCCCAAAGTGCCTCACGGCATTTTGAGAATTAAATGAGAACTGATTTAAATGTACATCAGATAAATAAAGGCACCAAATATAAAGCTTTCATCATCACTCGGGGCAGAGCAGGGAGGAAGGTAAAAGCAGAAAGTATATGGGGGAGGAAGCAGGTGGGGGCACGGGACACCTGCCAAACGCAGTGCTGATGTGAACACCTACTGGGCTAGTAGCTGGCTCCAGTGATTTCTTTTTTAACCTCCCACGGCTAATTTTACTGAAGAGAGCACACGAAGAGGAAGTCAGAGCATCTGAATTCCTCTGCATCAGGAAGATGAAAGTTCCAACTGGAGAGGTGGCTCCCCACCCCTGAGTGACAGGAGCACAGCCACCTGCGGTGGTCCGTGAACCTGGGGCTCCTCCTGGGCTCCCAGCATAGGGCCTGGGCCCTGTGTACTCAGTAAACGCTCATTAGATGAATGGACGGGGTTCTTACTACTTTCCAAGGGGCTTTGCTTTCATGTTCCATTTTGATTCACAACCACAGGCCAGCAGGACAGGCAGGGAGCATATCATCATCCTCGTCAAAGATGGGGAGACGCAGGCTCGCAGAGGGTGACTGTCCACGTCGCAGTCAGCGCCTTCAGAAGGGAGCCCGCGACTCTGCCTCCTCAGACAGTATCACCTCCTCAGACAACCACACACCTCCTAAGAATTGCTGCCACAGCCGGTCTTTGCACCAGTGACCACCTTCCCTGATTTTCCCAAACGCTTACCACGTGCTGTTCTGCGCATGTTCCCTGTAATATTTCACTTAATCAGACCCTTTCATCGAGGAAGGTCCTATTATGACTCCCAAATGTACTGGTTTATTCCAATTCAGAAGGTGGTTTTGTGCATCCCAGAAATAAGAGTGTCATGGATTCTCTGGTCCTTTTACCAAATAAGAACTGATTTGGATTAAAACCGTTGGTTCAGTTGTTTGGGTTCGTTGTTCCTCAGAAGAAAGAGACATAGCACAGGGAGTTAGGAAGACCAGAAGGGCATGATTTTTTTTTTTTTTTTTTACCATGGACATTCCTTCCTACAGAGTCGGCTGTCACTTTTGACAGATGGCCTGGCTGCAGGAGGGGGGACAGAGAGCAAGCTCACGGTTAAGGCAGCACCAGGGAACTAGAGCCAGCTGGGCCGATTCGAGGTCTGAAATCTGGGCTGGACCCCAAGTTCCAGCCAGTCAGGGTGGGACAGGGAGCCCTGCTCCACCCACCCCCACCCCGCTGCAGCTGTACCAGGCAGGTCAACACGTTTCTTGGTGTCCGTGACCTTCTGGCTGCAGGCAAATAGGGTGGCGAGGGACAGCAGAGGAATGGGGCCTCAGAGGGAAAGCTGAAGCATGTTCAAGGTCAGAGCTACCCTCCCCTCTCATCACCCACCCCAGCCCCTTGGCTGATAACAGTTTATGGTGCACCTACTTCCTGAGGAATGTACTCATTCTAGTAAAAATTCATGATACAAAAGTTTTGGCAGCAGGCTGGAAGTCACAGCCACTCCACAGCTCTGTTGAGAGGTGCCTGGCTGAGGTGCTCAGAGACTCCCCTAAAGTGGCAGGAACTGAGGTAAGGGGAATAGAATTTCAGAGGACTCCCAGTTCCTGAAGGGCACAGTGGATTAGGTAAGAAGAGGTCTGGGGCCTTGAGAGCAAGTGTCAGTGTGGCCGGGTCAGCTCTGATCTCTGCTGCTGCTGGAGCATTTAGCCGCCCACCCCGTGTGGGGTCAGCACCATCCAGACACCCGTGGCTTTAGCGTCACACTAGGGGGCTAGTACATCAGGGGCCTGGGAGAGCCGAGCCATTAGCTGGATAATGTACACCAAGAGTTAGTTTATCAGATTCACCGTTTATGCCTCCGTCCACGGACAGAGGGAATGGAACACAGAGTGGAGCAGCTTTGATGGGAGGAGGGGGTGAGATGAGCCAGAGCAAAAGATTCAGTGGTGGGAAGCCTCCCAGGGAGTCCTGAGCAGAAAGTAGGCAGGGTAGGTGGTTAGGTGGATGGCAGGAAGAAGAGGGTGCTAGAGGCAAATTCACCAACTGCACAACGTTTTTGTTTTTTTTTTTTTGGCTGCGCCGCATGCCTTGTGGGATCCCAGTTCCCCAACCAGGGACTGAACCCGAGTCACAGCAGTGAAAGCCCGGAATCCTAACCACTAAACCACCAAGGAACTCCCCAGCAGCACAATTTTAAAGCCATAGAGTTTAGAGCTGTTTCATCTAATCCAACCCCTCTTGTACGGTCTTGAGTCATCGGTCACAGCCATGACTAATGGCCAGAACCATTAGACCAGACTAAGAACCAGAACTTCCCTGCTCCCCCAGCAACAACTCTGCAGCCCCGTGATCCTTCTAGCACCCTCCAGCCTCCCCCAAATACTGACCCCAGTCCTCTGATTCCACTGGAGCTAGGAATACCCTCTTGAACACTGAGCATTCTTGAGGATTACACGCACCACCCATATCAGCCGTTCTGGACAGACATACCTTGTGTGAATACTGCTGATCAACAATCCTCGCCAACCCGAAATCCCCAATCTTGAGCACGAGGTCCTCCGTGCTGATGAAGATGTTGGCGGGCTTCAGGTCCCTGTGCAGCACGTTGGCGGAGTGGATGTACTTGAGCCCTCGGAGCAGCTGGTACATGAAGAGCTTGGCGTGCTCCTCCGTCAGCGTGCCCTGCTCCAGCAGGCGCGCCAGGTCGGTTTCCATGTACTCCTGGACGATGTAGGCCACGCTGAACTTGAACAGCTCGCCCTGCAGGTCGGCACCCTTGGACCCCAGCACCTCATACACCTTCACGATGTTGTCGTGGTCCAGGCGGCGGATGATCTTGATCTCCCGGAGTGCATGCTTCACGCTGCGGGCGCCGCTTAGGGTGATTTTCTTCACAGCCACCTTCCGACGGGCCCTGCTGTCCACGGCCGACAGCACCAGCCCGTTGACGCCGAAACCCAGGGGTTGGAAGTCAACAAAGCGCCCGCCAAGGTCATACCCGTGCACGCTGGCGATGCAGTCGCCCTTCTCAGCCATCGTCGGCTCAGTGGTCAGGGGCTGACCGTGGGACGAAGGGGCAGTCAGGAAAGGCCAAGTCCCAGCTCGTGGCTTCCCCAGCACACCTCATTCTGTCAAGTCCCAAGGCTGAGGGACGCTTTTCCTCCGGGTGATGTCACTGCCACCAGCACCCTGGAGACAAGAGTGGCAAATGTCCATACTCGCTGAGCTGCAGAAGTTGGAGGCTCAGACTGTTTCCTTAACCTGTACTGGGAGGGCTGTCCACCGACTCCTATGTATCCTGAGCCTCCCTGGAAGCTTAGAATGGCTCATGATTCTTTCAAATGTAGCATCTTGGAAAGAAAAACCAGTCTCACTGTCTACGTGAATGTAAAGTTCTCTATCATGATGGACCACAAAGTAGAGATGCAGAAACTCTCCCCTTTAAATCCTTTGTTAAAAGAGGCTCCTTCTTGCTGAAATGTGGTGCCGTTGCTGAGCTGTGTTCTTTTACTTTCGATGGTCCAAAGCTCAGTGGTATCACAGCCTTCAGAAGCTTGGGAGCTGCCCTCTGTGTCCCGAGCAGTATGAAGAGATCCCAACAATGGATTCTAGAGGCTCGTAGGGACTTCTTTGTACCTCTGCCAGCTCTCCTTTCTACCAGCTCCTCTTAGATTCTGAAACCCAAACCAGTCTGTTGAGCATTGGTGAAGAAAGGTGGAGAAATCCAAGCACCTTTCATGAGCTCTACACCAAGTTACACCTGAAGTCCCAGACCTGAGGGCAGCTCAGCTGTCCAGCCAGGATCCTCTGGAGGCTTCAGATGTGGGCAGCATCCTCTGTCAACCGCTCATCCACACTACCTTGAATGAGACAGTGTTCTGCTGGACCCAGAGAGGCTGGCAGGAACGCAGCATCTTTCAGACCAAGTCTCCTTTCCTGTCAAAGAAACAATGTTTGGTAAATTTCCACACTTCAGCTTCCAGCACCTTCCCACTTGTGTGTCTTTTGTTAACCAGCCCAAGTGTTATTTGATCTGCCCAGCCAGCTGAAACACTGCTTGCTCAGGGGATTCCAGGCTTTGCACTGCCCAGCCACACCGCCTGCTGTGTGCAGCGCTCCCCTGGAAGGGAGAGAAGATGGATTGATTTGATAAGACCATCAACTGGTGTGCCTTTTATGTAAATGCCTGCTCCCCGAAGGTTAATATGCACAAACTGTGGGTGGCAATGATCAGCTCTGACCTTTGTGAAAATCATTTGTTATGCTCTCCAGACACACACAGCAGCACTAGCTGAGAAGGGTGAGAGTAAAAAGTAACTAGTTGCAGACAGAAAATAAAGGATCAATAATTTTGCTTTTCTACTTGGACCCCTTTTCTTCCTTCTTTTGAAAATGTCTTTGACTATTTTGAGAGAAATTGCCATGCACTGAGATTTAATTACTTTGTATCTGTTGCTGCCCATGTAGGCAGCATAAGCATACATACCAGATTATAAGGAAATTTTATTGCCACCCTGGAATAGGGACTTTCTGCACAGCAAAGCAGCGCACAGACTTCTTAGCATGACACCAGGGCTGGCATGGTGAACTGTATTCTTTTTGATAATGGGGACCTAGCTCTTCAAAGCAATGAGTCAGATCATATCCTGACTGCCCCCTGGTGGCTGCTGACTCAAATTACAGGCATAGGACATAAGTGGGGAGAAAAAAATAGCAAAACTAGCAATGTAAATTCAGACCTCGGAAGTAAAGGCAATATCATAGCTTCTAAGGAAGTGACAGGTTTTATAAGTTTATAAAGTCCACACACACACAGAGAACAAACACTATATCCTGTGCAAAGGACTGAATCTAGCCAGGGCTGCTTCTTAATTCCCATAATCCTGTAGGGTCCCCTGTAGGGATACTTGCACATCTGAACTCTGCAAATGATAAATGAAGCAAAACAACAGTCAACTCAATGTTCTAAAATCAAGGGGGAAAATTAGGGGACAGAGATGACCTGAAATAGTAAATAATCATATGCCCTCTAAAGACTACTAATGAAAGAAATTTACCAAGAGTCTGGAACATAGTAATTGCTCAACAGATGTTACCTGTTGTTGCTATTGTTAAAAGTTCCCTTATGCTTGAATAAGATGTACCTAATATTCTGATGTTTCATCAATCTTCAGCAATTCTCCTCTGCATGTTTTTATCGGGCCCAGCAGGAAAATAATCAGGACTTAAGACTGGGAAATAATCCTAACAAACAAGTCCTGTGGCCCTCAACTGGGGGCGGTCCTGCCTTCCTTAGCTGCTCTGACGAGGAGTCACTACAGGCCTTTAATGAGCAGGGCCAGATTTGCCAATCATCCCGCTGAGCATCACTATCAGTGAATAACGGACACCCACCCCCCCAAATGCCAGCATCTCCACTGAGAGACTACGATTCTAGTCTGAGTTCTCACTTTACAGATAAGGGCACTGAAGCTCAAGGAACACCAGCTCAGTGCTTCTAGCATAGACAGGGTCAGTAAACATTTGATGAATTGATAAATGAATACCATTCACTCTGAGGATTCCTAGCCAGTTAGAGACAGTGCTGGGACCACCCACTGAGCCTGTCTATGGCCTGTGCTGTGAAGTCCACCTGGACACCTAATTTAGGGGAACAAAAGAGCCACCTGGGGCCCCGTTCCATCCCTCCTCCAACTCCTGCTGCCCAAGTCTGGTAAAAGAAACTAAACTGGAACACCTTTCACTTTCTACCCATATACTTGTCCTGATTCCCAAGGGCAGAGCAAACAGAGGAAATTATATATTGCTTTATAAGGGGAGATGCTGAAGCCTTCTTCCCTTTCCGGCTCCCAATGCGCTGTAAACAGAGATGGGAATGAGCACCTAAGCAGGGAGATGACATCACCAGCAAGCTGAAGGCAGGATTTGTTCCAGATCAGCTGCAGTGCAGATAATCTGTGGATAATTAAGAGGGGCTTTATTTATTTTTAAAACTCTTTCTTCTTCCTCTCACAGGGGGAGGAAATATCTCTGTGTGTGTGTGTGTGTGTGTGTGTGTGTGTGTGTGTGTGTGTGTCTCAGTGGTCTGCCCAACATGCTATCAGCAGGACCCCCATCCCCTTGGGAAGGCTCGATTCCAGCCAATCCACCATCCTCATGGCCTCTAAATACACTCTTTTAGTTCCCATCCTGCTTCTTTGCTTGCACCTTTCTGGTTCCTGAAATATCCTGCTTCTTCCCCACTTGTTAAAATCCTGTCCATCATTCCAAATCCAGATGAAGTCTCACTTCCTCTCTGAAGTGTCCTCAGTGACATTCCTCCCTTCTCTGAACTCCAGTGTGTTTGTGTGTGTATACTGTATTTGACACTTACCATATACTAATCTGGGCTGTTATTTAACTTTTTATACATGTCCATCTCTCAACTAGGCTTTAAGTTTCTCAAGCCCAGGACACAAAGTAGTGCTTAGGACATAACTGTGAATTGGAGTTACCTGAGGTGCATTTGTTATGTCTACAAAACCGTGATGCCTACCTTCCCTAGACGGTCAGCCTCCTCCCCTTTCCATCACTGCCCCAATGCAACATGTTCATTGCAACAGGGATCTTCACACAACAAGCCCCAACTGCTCAGACAAACCAATATCTCTGAACTTCAGTATCATCTGCTTAGATGCTGCCTCTCTTAGCATTTCAACACGAACAAGGCAGCCCTCATCCGACCATTTCTCTGTTCCCATTTGAGTTTACTGTTATTCATCTCTTCTCAAACCTCCTTATTTTAAGCTTTCCCCTATCATTCCTCTATAATTTCTACCATAAACCCTTTGCCTTTCCCCACAGGTGGACTGATTATGAAATGCCGATTACCTAAGAAATCTCGGATTAGGGCTCTTTTCTTGCATGGTGTACCAAGAGGCGTGGGCCCATCGGCCCTGGAGAGGGGCATATCCGGCATCTGGATGTGCCCACCTGGGTAGAGGAGTGAGTATGGCAGCTCTTGGTGTGATGCAGCATCTCAGGGCAAAGCACAGTCATTCTCCATTTGGGGGTGGTGGCTCACAGCTGCTCTGAATCACAGGTGTGATTTGGAACCAGGGAGCTGGCATTCACCTTGAGAGGTGAAAAGGTCATGGGTTCAGCTGTGCTCACATGACAGTCAGTGAGAACACATGTAACTCTTCCAAGGGCAGCAAGGCTCCCACAATTCCATGGTGAATATCGTAATAAACATAGGAGTAGAAATCTCTACCCCAGGACTCCTAGCAATGGTGCTTCTTTTCTCCACTGATTTCTCACCAACTTTCCATCAGTCTCTTATCTGAGGCCAATTAATTATCCTCTCATGCATCCAGCCTTTTAACATGTGGAGGCAAACCAGAGATTGGTGGTGTGTGCCAATTGTCCCTTTCTGGGATTCCCGGGGCTCTAGTTTACAAAGTGGCTTTGGAGAGTCTAAATTTAGACTCACCTCCTCTGCCTGCTCTGATCCTCCCAAACCTCAGGCTGGTGGCTTACAGCAGGAACTAAGTCCTCCAGCATTGGAGGCCTTGTCTGGAGGACATTTCCCAGATACTGCTTTCTTCCCTCTCCTGAGCACCCAAAAACTTGCAGGAAAACCTTCCCTGGCAGGGCTGATGTTTACAGTTGAACTGGCTGTACACTGCACAATTCCAGGTAGTACCATTCATATCAGTCAAGTCTGTCTGACTCGAAGTTCCGTGATCCTAATTGCTGCAGTCTATGTGAATGAAGTCCCTAGACCAGAGATTGGCAATTTTTTTTCTATAAAGGGCTAGAGAATAAAAATCTTAGGCTTTGTAGGACAAATAGTCTCTGTTACAATTATTCAACACTGCCTTTGCATCACAAAAGCAGCCACAGACAATACCCAAATGAATGGCATGGCTCTGTTTCAATAAAACTTTGTTTACAAAAATAGGTGGGGGGCTGGATTGGGCCAGGGGGTAAGTTGCTCTAGACCCCTGCTCTAGATTGTGTAGGAATGCCCTCTAGCTTGTTCCCAAGGAGGCACTGAAGTGTGTGGTAACCAGGCCCCTTTCCGGCTCTTTCTGTACCGTCTCCTCTCTCCTGGACTCAATCCCCTACCACCAGCCCCGGTTGCCCCTCACAGTGGCACTATCCCACGCCTGCCCTCTCCGGGAGGAACCCTGGGCTTGGGATCTCACCCAGGCTTAGTTCAGCTCATCTGTAGGTTTTGCGCCCTCAGGACCCAGTTCTCTGCTTTCCACAAGCTACCTTCCAGCTCTGCGATTCTATGGTGCTGTTGATGGGCCTCGCTCCCAAACCCCATGTGCATCTTAACAGAGCCTTTCTGGGGAACTAGTGAAGATGACACTATGAAGATGGGGTAACTACGCACGTGGAGGGTTCACTCTGGGCCAAGGGACTGATTAGTTGGGTCTCACAAGAACCCCATGAGGCTGATATCATTCTCCCATGAAGCCCCCACAGGGAAATGACTTTCCCCAAGTCGCACAAGTAGCCAGTGATGAATCTGGGGGGTAAACGCGGGTCTGTCTGACTCCAAAGCCCACACTTCTCATCACTGTAGCCCATTAGCTGAGCCCAAGTAGGTGATTCCCACCAAGAACCATCTAGACCCAATGTGACTTCCCAGGACTAGTGAAGGACAAATTTGGGGGATGCACACCTTGTGGTTCTTCTCAAACTAAAGCACAAGCCAGCTACCTTTTCAGCCTGTGTTTAGCTTCAGTGTGGAGATCACAGTTAATTAGCCCATTTGATAAAAAGAAAAATTGAGAAATAGAGCATTAAAATGAGATTAAGAGTTAAGGAAAACTAAACCAAACCAAAAAGAAAACACAACACACAAAAAAACCCCAAACAACAACAGCAACAAAAAACCTCCGCCAAGTTCAAACAGCCATAACCCTGCTTTCCAACCAGTACTTGACCTCTTCTTTAACTGTAAACCTCAGATGCCAGAGGCCCTGGCTGCAGGGACTGGCCATCCTAGAGGGTAGCTGAGCTGAGCATCCTCCCAGCCGGTCCTGTAGCTGCCACTGGTCACCTGCCCAGGAACCATTCCCACTTCCTCCAAAGGAACGGAAACCAAGTCTGGGTCAGCCATTGAGCAGCTGAGCCCAACTCAGGGTTGACTCATGGTTAGATGATGGGTCTAAACCAGGGCTTCTCAACCTCAGAATGATTGAAATTTTGTGCCAGGTCCTTCTCAGCTGCAGGGCTGTCCTGTGCACTGTAGGATGTTTAGCAGCATCCCTGGCCTCTACCCACCAGATGCACTAGTAGCAACCCCCAGTTGTGACAACCAAAATGTCCCTAAACAGTGAAAACTATCACCAGTGGAGAAGGCACAAAATTACCCCTAGTTGAGAACCACTGGTCCAAAGCAGCAGTCTCCAGCAGTATTGGCAATTGCACAGAAGAGTTATTTGTTTCATGGAGCTATACGGTACAGGGTATGGTATCGCCAAAAGTTCAGCAACCCCGGCCTTGCTCCACTAAATGCCAGCAGCGCCCCCTGGTTCCTGTGACAGCCTCACACATAGCCAAAATCCTAGAGGGCAATGACATCTTCCACATGCACCCCTGCTGAGGGCTATGAATCTAAGTAAATCGTGCTAACCCAACTCCCCTTTGGCAATGGGTGGTTTAGAGGTGATCGTATCAGCCAGTTCTGGACAATAAGCCTTAAAGGCACTAGAGGGGCCTCACTGAAAAAGTTTTCTTCCCCTACTCCCTGTCCTTAGATGCACCTGTAGGAAGAAGTGGTGTCGGTGCCACAGCAGCCATCTTGAGACCATGTGGGGACAAGCTTGGAGACCAAGCCAGCACACCAGAGTTGGCAGATGAGCATGGGGCCTTGCAGACATCCCTGAGTAGCTGAGCCAAGCCTGGAAATGCCTGCCTCCAGCTTTCTTGCCAAGTGAGATGGTCAAGCTCTATTTTTGTTTAAGACATTTTTACTGTCTTTTTTCTTTTAACCTGAAGCTGTCACTGTCCACCTGATAGTAACCTGCTAGGTACATGGTTGGTCTAAGTGGGAAATAAAGAGATGTAGAACATATGGCTCCTGACCTCAAGGAGCTTATATTCCTATAGGGAGAGAAGGACCACATAACAATAACAGAAACAGTGCAAGAATATTCGGGGACCAACTTCATAGTTCCACTTCAAGTGCAGTAAGAGGCCCAGGAAGATCAGTCAGAGAAGCCTCCTGGAGGAGGGGGAAGGCAGCTTCCAAGACGGCCACCAATGGTCCCCGCCTCCTGGCTTCAGGCTGTGAGGAATCCCCTCCCCCTAAGCGTGTGTGGACTTACTGACTCACTTCTAAGGAACAGAATATGGCGGAAATAATGGAATGTCACTTCTGAGATCAGGTTATGAGAAGACTGTGGCTTCCATCCCAGGTGATAGCTCTGGGGGAAGCCAGTGGCCATGTCATGAGGCAGCCCTGAGGGGAGACCCGGGTGAGTTCTTGCAACGGGATCTTCTGAGGCCCGCTGGCCACTACATGACTGAGGCAGGAAGCAGATCTTCCCCAAAGTGAGCTTGAGAGGACTCCAGCCCTCTCCGGTGGCCACGGCCCCACTGAAGGCTCACAAGAGACCTTACACCACAGGCACCCAGCTAAAAGCTGTGCCCAGATTCCTGACTCACAGAAACTGTGTGACAGCAAATGCTGTTTAAGCCACTAAATGCGGGGGTATTTATTATAGACAATAGGTAACTAACAGAGAGGAGGGACGCAGAGACCTCGGCTCTTGACATGTCCACGATGGAAAAGATGCAAACTTGGCCTGAAATCTTGAGGCTTTGGGCGTGGGGTCCTGGGTCTTACCTGGCTTAGAGCCCATCAGATTCCAGAGCCAGACAGAACCTTGGGAAGTCAGCAGGGCTGCTGCAGGGGGTGGCGGTGGGGGAATCTTACCTCCCTTTTTTCACTGACTTAACCCCCGGGGGTGAGTTCTGTGTCTGGCACACAGTGAAGATTCCAGAAATAAATACCAGTTGACACAGGAATGGCTACGTTGTGCAGTAAGATTAGGATTATGACAAAGTATAACCCAAATGGAAAGACAAATTTTAAAAATGTGCCCCCTGAGGCGCAGATCAGAAAGTTTTTGAACCCCTCCAAGGTGAGTGGGAGATAAAGCGGGGGGCTCAAGCAACGATGCCACACAAGCCCCAGAAGAGAGGTGACCAGGAGGCGTTTCCTCACCAAGGAGAGGACTGCTAGTCCCAAGGCAGTGATCACTGTGTTACCTCTGATTTTTAGCATCGGGGCCCCCAGGAATCAGGAGAAACAACTCTTCCTGGTCTTCCAGCTCTTGAAGTGTCACTCCCCTGACCCAGGAGGGAAACAGGCTGGAGGTGTTCATGGGCAGTAAGGTACCCGAGTCTGGAAGCCCCTTCTGTTTGTGGAAACCCACGTGCACGGGCAGATGGTTCTTTCCAGTGTTATCACCCATGAGGCCAACTCAGGCTGCAGTGTCCCGAGCCTCTCTTGCCCCCAGGACCCCTCCAACTGAGGTCCCGGGATCCCCTTCATACACCAGCCGGCAGGACAGTAACCAACCCAGGCCCAAAGCACTTCTTGGCCTAAAATATGTATGTCTCAAGCAGGGAGCCACTGACAGGAGCCCCAGTGAGCATCCGCCTCTGAGATGTGCAAACTCCCTTAACGTCCCTTTGAGGCAGTGAGGTCACTGGCCCTGGTTTGTTTCTCTTATACGGTTTCCTCCGGAACATGCCGGTGGGAGTGCCACCGAGTAAGAAACAGGAGGGGAACCTGTTTTATCCTCATCTCCCTGAGGGGGGGATGGAAGGAGAGCTACAGAGGGCTGGAAGGAAAAAACGAGCGGCTAGAACATCAGACTCTGGGATTACCGCCTCCCCCAAAAGCAAACTCTGGGAGTGTTCAGTTCAGTCTTTCCTCTGCCTTTTTCTCTTGAAAATTACGTAACCAGCCAGGGAGAACAAAGGCTTCCCAAGCCTCCCAACAATACTGAAATAGCATGGAGAGAAATTCCGGAGGCCTCATTTGGAGCTCTGATGCCCACATCAGCACAGAGCTGGGGGAGGGCAGTCAGTCTGGGTCCCTGAGTGTGGGGTGTGGGTGCTGGTCGCCACGGGAACAGCAGAGGGGCAGGGGCTGTACCTGCCTAGGCTTGAGGCTGGGAGTCCGACTTTTGGATCACCAGTGTGTGCAGGTGTGAGTGTGTGCCGGCATTTAAATCCTTCTGATTTGAGACAACTCCTACATTTGACCTTTGTAGATGCAAAGGGAAACTTCTCATTTTTCTTTCTTTTTTGTTTTTTTAAAGGAAGGAAACCTGGCATCACAGAAGATGTTGGCCTCTTTCAATATCTAAATCAGGACAGTTATGACTTAAGTGGCTAAATAAGGTGAGCCTCTTTGGGGCTTGCTTTGTTTGGACTGTATTCTAAAGGGTAGAGATCCCAGCCAGGGTCTAAGCTTCTCAAAAGCAGAGCCTGCATCTTTCATTTCTCCCACACATTGTTTTGTTTTTTGTTTTTTTTTTTTTGCGTTACGCGGGCCTCTCACTGTTGTGGCCTCTCCCATTGCGGAGCACAGGCTCCGGACGCGCAGGCTCAGCGGCCATGGCTCACGGGCACAGCCGCTCGGCGGCATGTGGGATCTTCCCGGACCGGGGCACGAACCCGTGTCCCCTGCATCGGCAGGCAGACTCTCAACCACTGCGCCACCAGGGAAGCCCTCTCCCGCACTTGCTTTAGCACCCACTGCAGAGTGCCCACGGGCCACTGTGTCTTCCTGAATTCCGAGATTACTCTCTGTGAGCCCAGATTTCATGAGAAAGTCACTTCCAGGCACATGGTCTGCCTCAGCTGGCATTTATCGAGGACCTACTATGTGCTGGGCACGGTGACACACGTCCAGTGATGTTTGAACTTTCACAGCACACTGTGGGAAACTATTCCCTGACATGAATGAACACTGTGCCAGTGATCTGTGAATGGTAGGCACCTGCTTCCTCCTCTTCCTTCCGTTTTGAGAGAGTGGAAGTAACTTTCTGAAGATCACACACTAGAAAGGGGTTGAGCCCGCTTCCTGATCCAGGCTTGGTTGCAACACCAGTGCATTCTGTCATCTCCCATGGGGACTTCTGTCATGGAAGGTCCCACCCCCATCCCTCTCACATTTGAGTGCTTGCTTTTGTTTTTCTAGTTTCCCCACTTCCTTGGAGAAGAAGCATTTGCTTTCCTCCTTTAAGTCATCTTGGATATTGGCGTCGCTTCTAAAGGTCTCAGCCTCTAACCTCATAGTTTCCTTGACTCTACTCACCATCCATACAAAATGTCTTTCAGCCCATTGAAGATGTCATCTTCTCTCTTGCCTCTGGGCCTCCACACATGCTGTTCCCCCTCCTTTTCCTCTAATTCTTATTCATCCTTTGGGTACAGGTTTAAATGCCCCTTCATCCAGGAAGCTTTCCCTGATACTCCTTTCCCTCCCCAGACTAGCTTATCTGTCAGGTTGTGTCCTTCACCTCTCATATCACTTTCTCCCTTTTTGGTTCAGCTTTAATCGCTTGTCTTCAGTGTTTGACTGGAAGCTTGGTGAGGGCAGGGACCCCTTCATGTGCATCACTCTAGCCCCAGTGCCTAATTCCTAACCTACTCAATAATAAATAATACTTGGGCAGAACAAATGCATTCTGAGAAGCCCCATGCTCCAGAGGACCATTTACAAATTCAAATTTGTGAAACTCACTTCTTTCCTCCCCATTAGAGATGCCAACCGGATGTGAGAATTTCACAAGTCTTTTCTGACTCAAATCCTCTGTGCAGTGCAGTCCCTTTAAATAAATCTCATAGAGTTCTTGACTTCTTTCACTGGTCTGCTTCTCACCCAGTTACCTGGCCCATTATCCAGCAAATACATCACACACTACTCCCTCCTATTCTCATGGAGGCTAATCATTTACAGGGGTTGCACTCAGAGGTACAAAGAAATCATTCATAGAGCAGAAAAAATGTCCCCTCTCCTGGTGATTGCATCTCCCTGTTCACAAGTGACAAAAGAGGTGGTATTTTGACAGCTCAGGTGACAGCAACAATGTCTGGCCCACACGGGACTGTCATAGCTGAGGAGGGAAGCCATAGGCTGGGAGCCAGGAGGCCTGGGTTCGAGTCCTACCACTGCCTGGGGGCTCTCTAGCAAGGAGTTTCTAATCTGTGAAGTGGGAATACCCATAGTTCCCCACTTACTTGTGGGAATCAGAACAGGGTGGTGATCTGAATATACTTCCAAAAGTATTTCGCACAAGTTGGAGGTAAGTCATGACCACAAACCAATTATACTAAAATTAAACCACTTCCACAGTGATGTTAGCTGGTCTCTAGGGGGTCGGAACTGTTACCCTTTCTCATCCCTTCACAGTCCTCCAAGGGTGAGTGGCCTCGGCATGGGAAGAAGTGAGTATTGGTTCACTAGCCATTGCACGTGCGTTTTGAGTCTTTTTTTTTTTTTTTTGGCAGGGGGCAGGATGAGGGGAACTTTAGGCTAAATTATCCCTGTCTTCTCTTATGACCTAGAACACACTGAGACACCCAGCCCGGGATGGAGCGTCTAGGAATGAATCTACAATGAATCACTGCAAGGGACCGGATGTTTGTATCTGTGCCCCACACACAATTCATATGTTGAAATCCTAACCCCCAATGTGATGGTATTAGGAAGTGGGGCATTTGGGAGGTGATTAGGTCACGAGGATAGAGCCCTCATGAATGGGAGTCCTGATAAAAGGGACCCCAGAGAGCTCTTTCACCCCGTTTGTACCATGTGAGGATACAATGTAGATACAATCAGCCATCTACAATCCTGAAAAGGGCTCTCACCAGAAGCCGACCATGCTGGCCCCCTGATCTTGGACTTCCCAACCTCCAGACCATAAGAAATAAATTTCTGTTATTTATAAGCCACTCCGTCTATGGTTTTGTTGTAGCAGCCTGAACAGACTAAGATACTCACCAAGGGGCTGACCAAGTCCATCATGGTGAGGCCATTTGCTCTCACTTATTAACCTCCATGTATCCATCGTCCTCTCCTCTGCTCTCCTTGTGAATGCCTCCTTCACTGAAAGCTTATTAGACCCCAAGAGGCAGAACCCCATGCCACAGAGATAACACTGTAGGAACCTGACCCATTGGAGGGGAAATGTGCTAATGGGGCGCTTGTTTTTCATTTTCCTCCTCGCTCTAGCAGGAGAGATACTAGGGAGTGTCACTGGCCTCTTCGGAACAATGAACTCCCACAAGCCTGTGAGGGATTCCACATGCAAATAAGCCTCTTACGTTCGATGGTCAGTCACATCAAACCCCACCGGACATGGAAGGGGGAGGGAAGGAAGTGATCAGCCTTCCGATGGATCCTGAACTCCCTGGAGAAGAAGACAGATGGCTCCAGTGCCTGGGAGCGGAGTGGAGGGAGGTTGGGAGAGAAAGCAGCGGAAGCAAGAGAGTAAGAATGAGGAGAGAGAAGGAAGGGTAACAGGAAGAAAGAGGGACCCTGCCCCCACTCCCAGAGGCCACTCCTGTCTCCTTATTGAGCCGCTGGGCTGTTGTTAGCACTTGGCACACACAGACCGTCCTCACAGCCTGGGAGCTTTAGACACACACATCAATAAAGTCCTCATTGCAGAAAATGCTGGAACCTTGACAAGAGCAGCAGTATGACCAACACAATACAGCGCATTAGCTTGACAAACATAATGGTGCCAGCAGCCACCAACTCCACAGCTCTCCCAGATACAGGGGGTCCTGGGCAGGAACTGGATTTTACCAGCTCAGTGTCATTAGCTGGAAACCTGGATCAGGCTGGCACCGAGGCCAACACAGTGTAAGTATTTGGGTGGGACAGTGACGCAGTGAAGCATTCCTTCACCTCTCCCATTCTCTGCAGACTCCAGATAAACGAACCTTGGGATTTAATGAGTTCTGAAAAACCAGCACAAACCAGGCTCTGTGTCCTTGTTATGCTGGAGTTCTCAGGTGCCAGGAACAAGAGAAAAGCCGATGGGTATGGGCAGGGGGCTGCCTGGGGAAGGGCTCAGCCACTCCCAGGCTTAAAGGTAGATCCAGCTTCCAAGCCACCCTTTGGGAGGAAGGCTACTGGGTAGACATTGCCCTCAATATCTACCAAGGCTATAGGGCCAGGGTAAATTAGGGCTCAAAGGAGTAGGTAAGGCAGTTGACTGGGTGGGCATTGTGGACAGAGCTGCCTTCCAGAACATGAGGGCGGAGGTAAGGCCAGATAGAAAGAAGGGGTGGCGGGAAGCAGCTGCCCCCTCCAGCACTGGTCACCTCTCACTCGGAGTAAGCAGAGAGAGACGACCGTCATCCCTCGTATCCATGGGGATTGGTTCCAGGAACCCCTGTGGATACCAAAATCTGAGGATACTCAAGTCTCTTATATAAAATGGCATGGTATTTGCATATAACCTACGCACATCCTCCTGTATACTTTGAATCATCTCTAGGTGACGTATAATCCCTAATACAATAAAAATGCTATGTTACTAGTTGCTGGAGTGCAGCAAATTCAAGTTTTGCTTTTTGGAAATTTCTGGAAATTGTTTTCAAATGTTTTTGACCCACAGTTGGTTGAATCCACAGATGTGGAACCCATAGATGCAAAGGACTGACTCGCCTGCTCACCGAGGGTGGTGGGAGGAAGCACTACCCACCCATCAGTAAGAACCTCCTAGGTGGGAAGAAGCTTGCTTTTACAGTAAGGCTTTATATTATGACCAAAATGACAAAAATCAACGACGAAAATCACTTTCTTTTTTCAAGCAACAATGTAACCTGTTTTTAATTTAGAATCTGTTTCAACTGCCCAAACTGCGAATTAGGATCCCAAGCGCGGGCAGATAGAGTCTCGGGATACAGTGCCTGTGCTCATGAGGCCAGGCTTCAGGAAGCCTGGAGAGAAGGGCAGTGTGGGTCTCATCAGGATGGCGCCGAGGGGTCCTGCAAGAGTCCTGACCAACCGGAACTGAGGTAGAGGGTTCGGGACCCAAAGTCCACCCGCATCCCTTGGTTCAGTTTTATAAGGCGAGTTTTTCTTTGAAATAAAGCAAAAAGCAAACCAGACACTGACTTTGATAGTCATCTTTTTGACCTGTGGAGCGATTTGTTCCGTCTTTCTTTGACACAACTGCAGAAAGGGACGGAGTGCCAGCTTCCACCCCACACTCACCAGGCTCCAAGGAGCAAAGATTGGCTCTGATTTCTTCTGAAGTGCCAGAAAAGATGACTGGGACTAAGGTCTGGAAAAAATCTTAGATACCTGTGCCTGTGCTCAGGGTGTTCTCTGAGCCTGGACTTGCCCTTTCTGTTCCCACTCCCTGCCAAGGTCTCCTATGGGATCACCTCCCAGGGGAAGCTGGTGAGGGCTGTGACCAGACTGAACAGAGTTGAGGTGGTGATGTGGGAGGAGATAGGACCCTGTCTTGTAAACACTGCCATCTGTCCCCTTTGCTTCAGCCAGACTGCTTTAGTTTAGGTCCTGGATATGCTGACATGCTCAGAGTCTGCATCCCACCACCTCTAGCTTTTGTCCCCACTGTAGCAGTGGGCTGCGAGACCATTCACATTTGCTTTCCTGCAGCTGAGAGCACTGTAGCATCTGTGGCTTCCCTCCGTGAACAGGTTTAGAATGAGGGAATGAATGAAGTCCCAACAGCCCCCAAATGGTCTCTCTACCACCTTCCTGCAACCTCTCCAATCCATCCTCCTTTCTGCTTCCAATTATCTCGGAAACACAACTGATCACTTCATTCTCTTGTTTTCAAAAGGTTTTCAATAGCTCCCCACTGCCCAGAGATTAAAGCCCAAGCTTCTCACACAGCCCCTGCATTAGACCTCACGTCCAACCACTCCCTAAACTGCACCCCACGCTGCAGCCACACAGACTGGGGCGACTGTTCCTGACTTGCCACCTTCCCAGAACATGCAGCCCGTATGTTGGTGATACTGTCTTCTTTGGGTCCCTGAAGCAGTGCTACCCTAATGTCACCCTGCCGTCCTCAGAGTAAACTCTCTCTTCTCCAGGATCATGAAGCACAATGCCTACACCTAAGGCAGTAATCTCATGGGGTTGCACCTCTCTGTAGGTCCTTTTTCCCACTACTGGGAATCCTGAGAGCAAAAGCACAGTGGCTGGTTCATCCTTGTATCCCCAGCCTTGTACAATTCCTGTCATACAGTAGGTGCTCAATAAAAAGTTGATGAACAAATCAAGAGATGGGTGGGAATGGAGCCAGGGACTTGAGAGTGGAAGTGTTTGGAAGAGGTGCTTGGGGGACGTGTGCATAGAGGCACATCCCCTGGAGGGGTGAGGTGCTGGTGGAAGTGTGGTCGGTTCTCTGGGACAAGAGCAGGATGGTCACAGGAACAAGGGAGCAGTTGAATGGTGAGTCCTGAAGACTGGGTTGGGCTTACAGACCGCACTGGGGCAGCACCCGCCAAGGTGTGGGTGACAGTGAGGTCAGATAGAAGCTGAGCGGAGGTGTGGAAACAGATAGTTGACTTAGTGGGAGTGTTGCAGAGAGTCCGGCGGAACCAAAAGGAACTGGGATCAGAGAAGGGATTTTGCTGGTAGGTTCCTGGTAACTGCTCACTTTCAGGTATCACACCGAAGGCGGGGCATCACCAGCATGGTAGGAACAGACCAGCTTAAGCAAAAATAAACCCAGAGAGCAACTGCATGCCATTCCCTTAGGTGTTCTTTTTTTTTTTTCTCCTCCCAGCTTTCAGATCATCACACTGACAAACTCGGGATGCTAAATTCAGGTTGTTTACCAAGGCTACCTCCTCAGGCCCATCTGTCTAGTTCCCTTCATTCACCAACAGCCACGCTGAAAGATCACATAGCTGAGTCTTCCCATGAACAGTCTTGCCCGATTTTTCTGGAAGCTTCAGCTGCCATAGACAGTGTGCCATATGGCAGTGTGCCATAGTTCTTTTATTGTGCGGTAGTCCCACAGATAGCAATAAAATTAAGGTGAAAACAAATTTGCAAAGCAACTTTCCACTCTCCAAAGCATTTGCATGTATTTTTAATATTTAATACTTTCATGTAATATTTACTGAGCATCACTTTGTACCAGGCAGTGGGGAGGACCCAGGGCAAATCAAGCAGACACGATCCCTGGTCCCAAGGAACTTACAGTCTGGGGGTGGAGAGGCAGATGTGACACAAATATTGGCACTAATAGCGTGTCCATATGATTACAACTGTGATAAACGTATCATGGGAAAGTACAGGATGCTATGAGCAGGGGTGACAAGGAGACAATTACTTTGGTGAAAAATGGCAGATTCCCTGAAGAAGTGACATTTAAACGGAGACTTGAGGAGTGAGTAGAGGCTCCCCGGTAGGTGTGGAGAGATGGGAGCTCTGGGCTGGACACCCTGGGGAAAGTGGCCCTTGCAGGTGCTCTGACAGTCCTGGCACAAGCCCATGGCCCTCGGGTCCACCTTGGCTATGCTCGGGCAGTCCGAGCGGGATGGGGTGGGGCTTGCTGAGGTGGCCCCCCCCTCCATCCCATGTTCCCAGCAGCCCCCTACTCTGACTGACCATCAGCAGGTGTGCCCCCAGGTGCAGAGGATGAACAACATCACCTGACTCTCAAAAAACAGCCAAGAGTGAACGACCCTTGTAATGTCCCATTTATTTTTATGAAGAGCCTCGTATAATTTTTCGGAAACTGCCTGGAGGAGGCAGTGTCTCCCACGGGGAAGGTGACCGCCAGGTGCAGTGGAGAGCCTCTGGCTTATGAAAGAACTCTGGGTTCAAGTCTGACCTCTGCCACTCATAGATTACATGACCTTGGGCCTCAGTTTCCACATCTGTTAACTAGAATATTAATACCTTCCATATTTATCTCACAGGGTTTTTGTTAAAAGCAATAGCCATGAAGGCAGTGTGTAAAGTAAATATCACATAAAAGACTGCTGAAATAATAATCACGTAGCTATTATTCACCTTCCCACACTAAATAATAACTGGTAACAATGTACTCCATCTCATTTAACTTCACAATGATATTCCCAGGAACATACTGGGATACTGCAATACTGATGTATTGCTTCCATCTTACAAACAGGAAAACTGAGGCACAGAATGGTGAAGAACTTGCTCAAGCATACCCAGCTGGGAAGTGGCAGAGCAGGCCTTCAAACCCCAGCAGTCTGCCTCCAGACCCCACGCCCTTACCATTAGGCTGTGCTGCCTGAGTAAATTAAATGCCCCAGGGCACTGACTGCTAAGAGCTGTCCCAGTAATCAGAGGACGGAGCTGGTGTGCAAAGTGACACCACTAAATTGCCATTAGCTTGCTATGTGCCCCTTGACGAGGGACTGACTTTCTCTTGCTTCCCTTTCCTTTTGTGACCAGGGACAGCAGTCAGATTAATGGGCCCATTGTAGGAAACGCCAAGAAAGGTAACTAGCTCCCGTCGCTAGTATCAGATGGCTATATATAGCGTTTAGTAATCACACAGCAGCAAGATCCTTCACAGATGCTCACAAGCCCATCCTTCCTGCAACCGCAACGCGGCAAACTAGTTAGTCTCTGCCAACTTCCAGAGCTTGAGGTGCTCTGCCCAATTCTAGGGCCATTTTGGATGGCGCGTCGGCATTCATCCCTTGTCTTTAATCCCATAGCTTTAAATGTGCAGCAGAAAGATCCCTCACCTCCCATCACCCCTCTCTCCACTCCTTCCCAGCCACCCCATTCCCTCCACAAGTACCTTTCTTTCCTGCTGCCCCATCTTCCCTCTTTAGATGGTTCTCCCCGAGAAGCCTCATCCCATCCCATGTTCTCCACTGCAACTCTGAACAAGATCCCCTCAGAACAGCTACTTGGGAGTTTAGAGAAGGGGATGGGGGTGGTGGTGGTAGGAGTGGGTGGGAGGATGAGGGAACAGCCAATCATAGGTAAATGGTCAGGAAACATCTATCCGATGGTTCCAAAGTCAATTTCTAATCCTTTTCTTTCTCTGCAGTGTCCTGTCTGCCGCCTTTTCAAACACTCATACCCCTCCCCATTAGCAGCTACAGAAGGGTTTGAGTCCAGCCATCTATACTTCTCTGAGACTAAGATACCAGGTTCCCTCTCCCAGGGGATCTATATTTTAAGCTTTATCTCTAACCATGGAATGAAAACCCATGTCCTAGTTAGGAAAGGTTAGGCATCGCCTTGGCTATTTAGGGGAATGGTAAATTGACATCAGCCAGTTCATTTCCTGGGCTGCGGAGAAAAAGGAGAAGAGAGGGTCAAGGAGCCCCTCTGAGCAGAGGGGTGGAAGATAGTGTAGTAGTGCCCCCCCACCCCCACCCCCCGCCAAGCACAGCTGCCCATTCTCCCTGTTCAAACAACTCCTGAGTCTTTTGCTTGCATGACTGAACAGGTCTGGGGCCCTCCAGATACCAATGACAGGTGTGATGTTGTTCCCAGCCATCAGGCCGATCCTAGCCACTGAGTGGTTCCAATATGGTGATTACCTTCCCTTCTCCCACCCCCATCAATCCCCCTGCCAGACCTGCTGACATCAGCTCTCCCCTTCTCCCTCAACCTCCCAGGTGTTATTTACAGAGGGAGGCTGTTACCAAGGCAACCGAATGTGGCCATTATTTAACACTATCATATTCTGTTCTTCCAGTCCCTCTTCCCCCGACCCAAATGAAAAGTTATCTAAGCAAGGTCTCCTCTCCAAAGCAGAACCCCCAAATCTTCTTGCACTCAAGTCCTGCTGGGAGGCAGCAGCAGAGAGAGGGGGAGCCAACTCAGATGCTGTACTAGATGTGGACCAAGCAGGCATTTGTCTCCTTTTCCACTTAGATGGCATTAAAATGCTAGGAAGGGGGTCTTTAAATCAACATAAACCCATGAAAGTGAAGAGAACAGAAGGGGAAAGACCAGAAGATAAGGGATTTTAACACATTCCTGAAAAGCTGAGAATTTGGAAGTCTCAGCGCAGAATGCACACTGGGGGTGGGGCAGGAGCAGGGTCAGCTGAGGAGGATGCTCTCCAGCTCCACTGACACCTGGAGAGGCCCCAGGTTGAGGTCAAAAGGCAGGTGGGAAGTAATTCCTGAAACTGTGGAATTCCGTGAAGCCTTGCCTGTGAAACCACTGGACGCCCTCCCCCACAACGACAACTGCTGTGTGTAGAAAAGCAAGTAGTTCCTACCTCCCTCCCCTTCCCACCCTCTTCTTAAACCCCAAGTTCTGAGGGGCCATTGTCGTTGTTTGCAGTGCAGAATCAGGGATGGGATGAGAGTTACTGAGGGTGGGGGAACACTTTTTTTTAACATTTTTTTCATAATACAAATGAATCTGACATTTACTAGTTTTCAACTTTTAGAATCAATCTACAGGTGAATAGGCCACAAAATGTAAATGTCATCACCTTTGACATGTAAAAAAAAAGATCCAGTAGAAAAAAAATGTTTGGAAGGCGGAAGGGAAGGAGGGAAGGAAAAGGAATATATTCTCATACCAAGTTGAGAGCTACTGCTGAAATCTGATGGAAAGAGAAAGGAAGTTAAAGATAGTGACTATAATATAAGGACTTGAAGTTAAAGGATAAATATAAGCTCTTTAAAAACTGATAATTACTATCAAAATCAAGTAAAGACGCTGACCACAATGCTTATTTTCTAGTGAACGGAGGAATTAAGGATTCATCAAAAAATAAATACATAACATACTATCAGATTATTTCATGGGCAGAAAAGGAGATTTTCACTGCCTATTTAAATTACTCCTGTCTCTGCCTTGTTCTTTTTTTCTTAAACAACAACAAAAATGAGCAAAAACAAACACAAAACAAAGCAGGTAAAGTATATTATTTAAAGATATGAAACTAAACAACAAAACAACTAAAGAAAGAAATGCTTGAAAGTTTGGGGTCAGGGATGGGAAAGATGATGGTAGCTTTCCATTATGAGTCCCTGTTGAACCTTAAAAAAAAAAAAAAAAAAAAAAATGGCTTGCATTGATTAAAGTGAGAAAGACCAGGGAGTCATCCACTTACTGTCAACTTCATGGTCACAGGGACAACGTGGGAAGACGGAAAGCTGTTTTGGTCCCATGGGACAAGATGTTAGGAAGGACACAGTTCAAGTCTTGCTTTTGGAAAGAAGAGAGGGCTGTGAGAGCTGCCTGGAGAACAGCTTTTGAGAGCTTGTGCCCCTTGTCAGTGACTGGGCTTTTCCCTCACTGCCTATCCCATCCTCCTCCTCACCTTCATCAGGTGCCTTGACGTTTTAACCGATTGATTCTCAAGCTCAGCAGCATATTAGAACCACTTGGGAGACTTTTTAAAATCCTGATGCTTCAAGAGAATGAGAAGATAAGCCACAGACTGGGAAACAATATTTGCAAAAGACATATCTGATAAAGGACTGTTATCTAAAATATTCAAAGAACCCTTAAAACTCAACAATAAGAAAACAAACAACCCCATCAAAAAATGGGCCAAAGACCTTAATGGACAACTCACCAAAGAAGATATACAGATGGCAAATAAGGATATGAAGAGATGTTCCACATCATACGTCATCTTGGAAATGCAAGTTAAAACAGCCACTATACACCAATCCGAACGGCCAAAATCTGGAACACTGACAACACCAAATGCTGTCGAGGATATGGAGCAACAGGAACTCTCATACATTGCAGGTGGGAATGCAAAATGGTACAACCACTTTGGAAGAGTTTGGTAGTTTCTAAAAAACTAAACATAATCCTACCATACGATCCAGCAATTATGCTTCTTGGTATTCATCCAGAGAAGTTGAAAACTTATATCCACACAAAAACCTGCACACAGATGTTTATTGCAGCTTATTTATGGCTGCCAAAACTTGGAAGCCACCAAGAGTCCTTCAGTAGGTGAATGAATAAACTGTGGTAGGTCCACACAATGGAATATTATTCAGCGTTAAAAAGAAATGAGGTATCAAATCAAGAAAACACATGGAGGAAACTTAAATGCATATTACTAAGTAAAAGAAGCCAATTTGAAAAGGCTACATACTGTATGATTCCAACTATATGACATTCTGTAAAAAGCAAAATTATGCAGACAGTAAAAAGACCAGTGGTTGCCTGGTGTTGGGGAAATGGGGGTGGAATGAATAGGCAGAGCACAGATAATTTTTAGGGCAGTGAAAATACTCTGTATGATACCATAATGATGGATACATGTCATTATATATTTGTCCAAACCTACAGAATGTACAATGTCAAGAATAAACTATGATTAATATGACAGCATTTGGAGGTGGGTCTTTGGGGAGTAATTAGGTCAGGAAAGTGGAGCCCTTATGATGGGATTAGTGTCCTTATAAAAAGGGACATGAGAGTTTACTTCCTCTCTGCTCTCCACCATGTGAGGATACACTGAGAAGACAGCCATCTACAAGCCAGGAAGCAGTCCCTCACCAGACACTGCTGGCACCTTGATCTTGGACTTCCCAGCCTCCAGAACTGTGAGAAAGAAACATTTTCTGTTTTAAAAAAAGTAAGCTTTAATGAAAACTCTTGACTTTGGGTGACTATGATGTATCAGTGTAGATGCATCGATTGTAACAAATGTACCACTCTGGTGGAGGATGCTGGTAACGAGGGAGGCTGTGACTATATGGAGGCAGGGGTATACAGGAAACCTCTGTACCTTTCTCTCAATTTTGCTGTGAACCTAACACTTCTCTAAAAAGATAAACATGAAAAGAAGTATCAATACCCAGCCTTCACTCTGACCATTAAGCCAGAATTTCTAGGGCAGGGACAGGGAATCCCCAGGTGATTCCAACATGCAGCCATGTTGGAGGACCACAGCAGAAGATGAAGACTGATTTGCAAAATGGCTACCCTCCCAAGTAGCACACGGCTGAGAGGAACTAGTCTTTCACTACTATAGGCGATTGTAGAGTGCTGTGGTAGATGCGTGTGTGTCCATGTGCGCCTGTGTGTGTCTATATGTGTAAGGCCAATGGAAGGAATGAAGGCAGCCACCATTCATGCTCCTTTGGCAAGACCATCCATATCATTTTTTTGTAAGCAAGAAGGGGACTGTCTGGAACCACAGCCAAATGAAGTTAGGGTGTAAGCCCAAGCTTCCTCTCAGGTCAGTTGGTATGACATCAACAGAAGTGCCCAGACCCGACTCCTGAATGGACACCCTGCCTGGGTGAGCCATGACCCAGAGCAGTGGTGCTTAAATTTGAGTGAGCATCAGAATCACCTCAAAGGATCTTTCAAACACAGGTGACTGGTCCCACCCCCAGAGTGTCCTATTCGGGAGGTCTGGGGTGAAACTGGATAATTTGCTTTTCTAACAAGTTCCCAGCTGATGCTGAACGTACTGGTCTCAAGACCAGTCTTTGAGAACCACTGACTTAGGGGGACTTGGAGGAGAGGAGGTGCAGAAACCCCTTCCCAAGGCAAAAGGGAGCCATCAAGAGGACGATGGCAAAATAGCCCCTCTAGTCTTACTCTGAAGGCTCAAGACTGAGGCTGATTGATTACCAACAACCTCCTGCAGGGTACTAATCACAGAAGGACCATTTGGGCTTTGAACACTATATGATGAACCTGGCCACGGCATTCTTTATTCACATACGCCACATGAGAGCTCATGCCCAGCATCATTTAACCCCTTAAAATAGTAATTAAATGAGGGGCATCCATTCTGTCCAGGGACACCAGCCTTAAAAAGGAGTTCTTAAAAAAAAAAAAAAAAAAAAAAAAGGAGTTCTACCTAATGCTTCACTGAATTTATATTAAAGGGCAAAGTTGCTCCCGAAAACAATTTCTTGATAGTCCCGACTACTCAAACTTAGGCAATTTCTTGGAGTATTCTTTACTCATAAAATAAGGGAAGGAAGACAAAATGTATATACCAGCAAAGTTTCTCTAAACCAAATCTGGAGTCAGTACTTAGTAATTTAATCTAGAATGATCAATTGGGCAATTGTCCAAAACCTATTCCCTAAAATCCCCTGCAGTGGCAATCTTTAGCTCTGGTTCGTAGGCTAGTCTTTGCAATCTTCAAGGAAATTTCCTCTTCCCAAATATACAATAATGTGCTTCAGCTGACAACCAAATAGCAGCCAAGCAGTGGGGAAAATAATTAGCAAATTCATTAATTAGGATATTGCTTACACTTCTTTTATAATGGCTATCATTTAATTATTTTAATCCCCTGCCTTCCTTCACTAAACCCACTAAAGATCATTAGTATATACTATTATGTTTGGAGGGCAACGAGTACGTTTTTGTTTTACATGTAAAAATGTAATTTATATAGAATGTCAGGTCTGAGGGGTTCTCAGAGGTAATGCTGCAGAACTTTAAAAAAAATAAACAAAAGACAAGATCTTACAGGAAACCAAATACATACAGTGGAGAATTGCTAACATTCTAAATAACTGCGAACAACACCTACTGCAAGGCAGACTCTGGACTATGCTATTTAATTTACTCCATTTTTAGTATAAATTCTAATCATTTAAGTATAAAGACAATCAATGAGAACATTGAACCTGATTCTTATGTAATACCCATTTTATTTCTAAATTTTGTTAAATTGATATTATTGAAAAATCCTGATTTATAGAGATAAGTTATAGTAAATGTGTAATAGCTTTAAAAAAAATACAGTTCACACTGACAACCTCAAATTATTTTTAAGTTAAAAAGAGATGGCAGAATAAACTTTCAGGTGAGCTAAAATTCAAATTAACACATTGACTGTATTATAAACAACACATTTGAGTGTGGTTTGGGAGTTATAATTCTTTTTTTTAAATATTTATTTATTTGGTTGCGCCACGTCTTAGTTACAGCAGGTGAGCTCCTTAGTTGTGGCTCGCAGGCTCCTTAATTGTGGCATGTGGGCTCCTTAGTTGTGGCACGTGAACTCTTAGTTGCGGCGTGCATGTGGGATCTAGTTCCCCGACCAGGGATCGAACCCAGGCCCCCTGCATTGGAAGCACGGAGTCTTATCCACTGTGCCACCAGGGAAGTCCCTATGATTCTTAAAAGAAATTAAAACTGTATTTTAAAAGAAGTTCAAATCAAACATCTATGCAACACCAAAGCACCTTCAAAACAAAAGCTACAATCTATATGAACTACTTTTTTTTACAGATGAGGAAATCAGGGGCAAGAAAGACTTGCCCAAACCCCACAGAGGGATTTAGTGACAGGGTGAGATTAGAACCAACTTCTCCTGACAGCATGTCCAGGCCACTTTTTATGTTCCATGTTTCAGAGAGGGAACGCTTGAGAGAGATTATTTTTTTGGAAAGTGGCTCCTCCAAGGTCTTCAGTGAACTAGCAAAAAGAAAAAGAATGGAGCCTGATTTTGTGTCAACAACTGGATTTCTCACTCAACCAACATTTTTTTCAGATTGCAGCTCAGATGATTCTCCTGAAATTGACAAATAATAATCTTGGGCAATAACAAAGTAAAACAAAAAAAAAATACTGATTTGTAAATTTGCAAATAATTTTTGTTTGCTGACATTTGCCTTTTCCTTCTTTTTTTAGATACATTCATAGACGGCTGCTCCATCTGTAGGTCTGTAAGTTGTCCCCTTTTCTCCTCCCCTGGTTGCTCAGCCACTAACACGTAGGTGTTATGTAAGTGTGTGTGTGTGTGTGTGTGTGTGTGTGTGTGTGTGTGTGTGTGTGAAGGCCAATTGAGTTGAAAGCAGTCACAAGTCCTATTCCTAAGGCAAGGTCATTCATATGACTTTTTTGTAAGCAAAGAGGGAAATGTCCTGGGAACAAGAACCATTTGAGATTGAGGTAAATACCCGGACTTCCTTGGTGCAACACCCCAGGTGGCAGAGCACCGCTTCTGAATGGCCATACTGCTGATGTGCACCCAAAGAGGATAAAAAGCCCATTTTGAGGTATGTCTCATTGTCAGTCTCCTTCAAAACATCTCACATCTCATTGTCATGGGAACTTTCTATTCCCAACATGGTGGTATTTGCCACTTGCCCTTTGCTTTTATATATGTGTATATATAAAGATCACGTGTGTGTGTGTGATGTATATAAAGAACATTGGGCTATGCCCACACTTCCCAAGATGAATCATCTTTCTCTAATATCCACTTCCAGAATAAAAGGTTTGTGACACATTTGAACTGTTTCTATTAGGAGGACAAAAAATGTGAGGTGGCTATAAATACCAGATACTGACACTAGTTCAGACTTCTGTTAGCTGATATTAGAGATAATTATTAACAGAGTGAACTGTATATAAATAGCATAGACTTCCCACCTTGTTCTGCTATTGGGAGGTCCCTAATGGTCACCTACCAGGTGAGCAAACAGAGGGAAGAAACTCTCGACCAACAAGGAAGGACTAATTAGATTGTGGTATATCACCCACTAGGGGAGAAAAATGTCTGTTCAAAAAGAACATTTAAAGATATTAGAAAATGTGCATGATATAGCACTAAGTGATAAAAGTTTACTAAATGATGCAAAGTATGATCTCTTTTTTTGTTGTCTTAAAATTGTATAGAAAAGAGACTGGAAAAAAGATAGTCTTTAAAATTTTTGATGGTTATCTACAAGTGGTAGATTACAGAATTTTTTTCCTTTATAATTTCCTGTGTTTTCCTAATTTCCTGCAATAACCATAATTTTACAACCAGAAAAAAATTAATAAAGCAAAAGTGGTTTGACATTGAGACTACAGCTTTTCTCCATTTCTTCCCAGCCTCTCTTAATAAAATACCAAGCTCTCCGAGCCCACTCAAATCAGCAACTAGAGAATAGAGTTTTTTCAGGCTGCAAACTGCAGTTGCTCCTTCATATACGCAGGTTCTGCATCCACAGATAACCAAGGACCGACTACGGGACTTGAGCATCTGTGAATTTTGGATCCGCTGGGGTCCTGGAACCAATCCCCTGAGGCTACCAAGGGATGACTGTACACACAGAAAAGGCAGAGAACAAACTGCTATTTTAGAATTTAGATAATTTGGCTCAAGTGTAAGAACTTCTGCTTTCCAGGTTTACTCCCATTTCCAGTCATCAAGCTTGGCACCAGCCCTGAAGGAATTACTTTAGTTTCTTCAAGATTGCTTGCTTCTTACTCTCCCCACAGGCGGAGGGTGAGCTGTGTTTTTCGCCATCCCCTGGATATCTGAAGGGACAAGGTCATTTCAGCTCTGGGCACCAGGTACTCCCTTCTGACTTAGGAGGCAGCTGTTCTGCCCCATCCATCTGGTCATCTACCTGACCTTCCCAGGTTGTGCCCTGGGGAGTCCCTGAGCAGGTTTCCTCCTCTGCTGAGCTCTTGCAGATAAGCAGGCCTGGATTTGGATCCTGGCTCTGCTCCTTATGAGCTGTGACACCTCAGATGAGTTGCTTGGCCTCCCCAGGCCTCAGTCCCTTGTCTGAAGAAAGGGGATCATTAAACCTACTCTGAGGGCGGAGATAATTCACCTAAGCAGTTTTGCTTGGTGCTTGGCACGTAACGGGCTCTCAGTCCGTCAACAGTGGCTGCTATTTTTTTTACCATACTGTTGCTGCTGCTTCTCGGTTCTTCCTTCCAGGGAAGAATCTGGTCTTTCTCTAAAGGCTCCCACATCTCTTTTTCATGTCCACTTCACCATGCTAGAGCATCTTCGTTAAGTCAGCAGCACTAAATTAATGTTTCCGCTCTCCTGGCTCCTCTCGGGCAGCTCACCTCCAACATTCTGGGACTTTGGGAAGGTGGGCTCTCAGGAGGGAAAGGAGGCCGGAAGCAAACACAGGAACCACCAGGGTACAGCGGTGGGCAGCTCCAAGATGCCTGTTGCTGTTTGTATGCAAAGTGTTAATGCCTCAGCTATTCAGCTGCAAGAGGAGGGAGGTGCTGCCTTACTGGAGGAAAAGGAGAAATTCACATGTGAAAGGTAAGCAAGCATCCCTGGATAAAGGAGGTCATGCAAGTTTGAAGGCTTGTGTTTTATCATAACATTTTTCTAAGACTTCAAGGCTTCTGGTGTTAATTCTAGGGCTGTAAACCCTGCCTTAAACAATCTAAAAGGAGGGAGAGATTTTTTTCCACCCTAGAAATAGCTGCCAAACAGACAGATTCCGCCCCGTGCTCACTCGCATGCTGCCAACAGAGCATCATGTCTCATCATTACCCAGGAAGAAAAAGGGGTGGATGTGCAGTCAGAACTGGCAGTGAGAGGAGAGGGGAAGGACCCTGCATTAACCGAGTGCCTACGTGTGTCAGGCACTCTGTCCAACATGATGTCCTTGAAGGTGCACAAAACTCTCTTGTTATGGGCTGGATTGCATACCCCCTTAAATTCATATGTTGAAGCCCTAACCCCCAGGATCGCAGAATATGACTGTATCTGGAGACAGGACCTTTAAAGAGGTGATTAAAATAAAACGAAATCATATGGGTAGGTCCTAATCCAATATGACTGATGTCCTTATTAGAAGAGGAGATTAGGACACAGACATGCATGAGCACAGAGGGAAGACCATGTGAGGACACAGTGAGAAGTGCCACCTGCAAGCCAAGGGGAGAGACCTCAGGAGAAATCAAAGCTGCCAACACCCTGATCTTGGACTTCTAGCTTCCAGAATGGTGAGAAAATAAGTGTCTGTAGTATTTTGTTATAGCAGCCCAAGCAACCTGCTACACCTGCTACAGGTATTATTCCCATTTTATATATGGGAAAACAGATGTACAGAAGTATCCTGGCTGGGATTACAGAGCTGGTAAGTGGCAGAGTCAGTCCTCAGACCAGATCTGTTTGACCCCAAAGCCTGGTCTCTGCCTCCTACTTTAGCTGGTGAAGAATGGGGACTTTGGAGCCAGTGATCCTGGGTTCACATCCTAGTTCTGTCATTTCCTGGCTCTGTGGCTTTGAGTGAGTTGCTTAAATTCTGAGTTTCAACATCTGTAAAACTGAGCCACAGAAATCCCTACTTGGTTGCTTGTAGAGGGGATTAAAGAATTTAAAACTGAGCTATACATGTATGTGAAATAATATATATTAATTATATATATATATATATATATCTGAACCTGGTTCCTGCTAATATTTGGTCTTTGATCCTGGTTCCTGACACAGAGCTCCTATATCCCTCTGGATTTCTTGAGTTATAAGAGCATCTTTTGTTCTAATGAGGTGACTCTTGGTGGGCTCCTGGATGGGGGCTGGTCACCAACAAGACTAAGCCTTGCTATGCCTGGAACTTTCAGCTCCACCTGCCATGCTCTGGAGAGGAGACAGGGGCTAGAAGAGAAGTTAATAATCAATCATGCCTATGTGGTGAAGCCTCCATAAATCCCAGAAGTATGGGTTTGAAAAGTTTCCAGGTTGTTGAATAAGAATGCATCCCGGTGTTGGAAGGTGGCGCACCCCAAACTCCACAGGGACAGAAGCTCCTGTGCTCAGGATCCTTCTGGATCTCACCCTATGTACCCTTTAATATCTTTTGTAATAGACCAGAAACCTAGTACATAAACCGTTTTCTGGAGTTCTGTGAGCTGTGCTAGCAAATTAATTGAATCTAAGTAGAGTCAAGGGAACTTTTGATTGATACCCAGCTGGTCAGAAGCACAGGTGACAACCTGGACTTGCAATTGGTGTCTGAAATGGGTGCAATCTTGTGGGACTGAGCCCTTCACCTGTAGAATCTGATGTAACTCCAGGTAGACAGTGTCAGAACTGAATTGAATTGTAGGACACCCAGCTGGTGTCACAGAATTGGTCAGTGTCAGAGAAAACCCCATACAGTCTGCTGTCAAAGTGTTGTGAAAAAGAACAAAGGAAAAACACAGCATTTTCCCTAGACAGTGTAAAATACTTAGTATTTGACACATGGTAAGTGCCCGATAAATATTAGCTAATATTATTATTACTCTAATTTTCACCATTATTATTACCATCACCGTTATTATTACTGAAGAATCCTTAATAATCTGATCCAAACTTCTCATTTTTCAAAATCAGTAAAGCGAGGTCCAGAGATGGGAAATGTCTTAGAAGGTCACAAAACCAGGTAATCAGGAGTCTAATGTTCTATCCACTGTTGTGGGGAGATTCAGAGAAACAAATGTTTGGATGCAGGGTTTAGTTTCTAGTGGATTTTAAAGTGAGGGGAGGGTGTGCAGTGGATTAAAGGCAATCAGAAGGCTGTGATGGGAATTGGGAGGCTGCGGCCCTGGACCTCGTGTTCTCATCTATAAACAGAGATCCTCTCACGCGACCCACTCAGCGCCCCGAGCATCGCTGTGAGGCCACAAACACTAATATGTGAAAGCACCTGGATGACATAAGACATTATGCGACGGGATTCAAAACTATAAGGAGCAACTCCTGAAATCCATTGTGAGCCAAAGGGCAGGACAGAAGATACACCTTAAACCCTAAAAATTAAGATTTGGGAAAGTTCTAAGGTTAAGAAATATCAAAAGATTCCCACAGAAAAGCAATTGATGGGCATGGATATTCATTGATCTTTAGGAAGTTGCTGAAAATAGGGCAAAGCAGACACGTCATGTGGAATCTTTCATATGACTGTGCGGTTAGGAGCCAGCACAGGGTCTCAGACAGGAGAGGCAGCCCCTGCCTAAGAGAAGAGGAGACAAGAGAAGCCAGCAGCTACTCCTGGGCATGGAGCTCTGGGACCAAAGATGCCTAGGGCTGCTCTGCAAGAGTGTCCAGGCATTCAGTCAGCAAGGGTTTACTGAGCACGTTCTAGGTGTGCCCTTTGCTCGGCACTGGGGGTAGAAGGAGCAAAATCAGATGCGGCCCTGCCCCTCGTGGGGCTGCAGCCAGGCAGGGCAGAGAGACACGGGTCAAAAAACCACCCAGATGGAAGGTGAGCTACAAATTAAGGTAACCACGTATGGAGAAGCGAGCCTGAGGCCACAAGACCACAGGACAAAGAAGTTTCAGGCTGGGGCCTGAGAAGGCTTCACTGAGATAAGGGTTCTTAAGCTGAGAACTGAAGGATCGGGGCAATTAACAAGGCAAGGAGGGAGAGGGAGATGGGGAAAGCGTTCCCTTAAATGCATGTGCAAAGGCCCCAAGGCTGGAGGGAGCGGGGGTTTCAAGGAAGTGAAAGAAAGCAAGAGTGGCTGGAGTGCAAAGCTGTGGCAGAGAGTGAAGTGAACTGAGACTGAGAAAGTAGGTCAGACCCTGGGGTCTAGTGGACCAGACCACCGGGGTCTGAGGACCAGACCACAGGGCCCTGTTAACCGGATTAAAGAGTTTGGTCCCCAACAGCAGTGGGAAGTCACTGAAGGGCTTTAATCAACAGGCCACGAGATCATATTTGCGTTTTGTAAAGATGATTCTGACTGTGGTGTGGAGAGTGGATTGGTGGGGCTGGGCTGCGCTCAGGAAGCCGGCTAGGGAGCTTCTGAGGTAGTTAAGGGGATCGAGGATAGGACCGTGGATGAGGATGTGCTGGTGAGGATGGACACAAATGCACAGCTGTGAGATAGATTTAGTGTGTGAAACCCCAAACATCCCAGTGGAGGACTGGGATGTGGCGGAAGGAGAGAGAGGGGCATCAAAGATGAACCCCAAGCTTCTGGCCTGTACTACTAGACAGACAGGGATGCAAATACTGAGACGGGGAAGCCCCGGAAGAGAGATGAGCTTGGTCTTAGAATCACGTTGTTTGAAGTTACGTGACTTCCATGAGGAGATGGTGACAGGAGGCACTGACATCTGCTGAATACTCACTCTGTGCCAAGCACTCTAGGGGGCCCTGGAGATAAAATGATTTAAGAAAACAGATTCCCCTCCCTCAAACAGCTCGTGCTCAGCCTTGGCCCCATGCTGGAATCACCTGGGAGTCTGACAGCTACTGATGCTTGGATCCTACCCAGGAAGTCTCAGTTAACTGGGCATCAGGGTGTTTAGGGGTGGTTCCCAGATGAGTCTATTATGGAGTCAGGGCTGAGAACCACCTCTCTGGAGCATGAAAGATCCAGAATGGCCTGAGTCTAGTCACATAGGAAGGGAAAGTAGCAAAATGACTCAAGAACTTAGGCCTTAAGGATTTAGAACAGAAATACTAAAGCACATGGGTGTAATAGGGATAATATTCTTTGGATATTGAGCCAATATATTTTCATCCTTAGTAATTCCTGGTTCCTAGCTGTTCCCTGGCTCCCTTATTAAGGAACTGAGCCTGGCTATCTCAGATCATAGAGCTTCCACCACGACACACAGAAACACCTCTTATGCCTATGGTGGAATAAAAGATGGATGACAGATAATCCCTTCTCTCAAAGAGCTGATGCGCTAATACAAGATGTAAGTCAACTATGACATAAGGCAGGATGTGATCCATGCCAATATCTAGGAACAAAATAAATGCCAAAGAATGTCGGACTTCTCACGTTCTCCTCTTCCCAAGTCACTACAGTGGACCACGCAGATTTCTCACTCCTGGAGCTGAACTCACCTTGCCCTTGAACTCACTCTGAAAGCACACATTCCTGTTGAAGAGAAAAAAAACCGGACAGCCAGGTTGAAAAGTAGCACGTGTCCGGCAAACCCCACGTCAGCAATGGTGCCAGGGGCTCACACCCCGCCCTCTCCAGGATTAGAACCCAGCACTGCTCAGAACTTTCCCGCTCATCTTTGCTGCAGGCTGATGGGAAGGGAGGCGCCGGGCTTCACTAGGCCTGTCGGCAAAGGAAAGAAATGATGCACCTGGGAGATGTGAAGAGGCGGGAGCGGCAGGGACCCAGAAAAAACAAACCTGAACTTCAACCTTCAACAGAACTGCCGCTCCCCACCATCTGCCCTAACTTCACACTGTCTGCTTAGCGCACAATGTTCCCTGAATTCTTCCTAACACCCACACCTGATTATAAGCAAAGCAACATGGCACAGTGAAACCCTGACCGTGCTGGACTGTGCTTTCTACCTTAGGATGGAGAGCCGGCTGACAGACAGAACATTCTAGAGTCCGGCCATTCTCCAGAAGTGGTCACAGATCAAATCAAGCCAACACTCACTCAGCATTCCATCACCGGCCATATCCACTGTCCTGAGGGCACCAGTAAGGAACATCAGAGGGAGGCCCTGACCTCACGGGTTTTATAGTAAGATGAAAGGAGCTATGATTTCATCCCTTCGTCAGTGTGAAGTCACTGAGGGTTTCTGAGTGATACAATCAAGGTATGTTAGTGAGATTAGCCTGGCAGCACCGTGACCAAGTGGCTTGGCCCGGTAAGCCACTGCACAAAGGGAGGCCACTGACAAGAATCAAACCCTCAGAAGCCCACGTGTTGTCAAGTGTCCTAGAGATGCACTAGAACATTCTCTGAGCCAGTGCGTGTTATGACGTTTAAGTCAACCAGGACACCTGCTCACTGCTCCGGGACGCAGGACCTCCCAACCTCTCCTGCCACAATAGCTCAGGCCACGGGGCCCAGCCAAGGCTGCCTGGGAAACCCTGTCCTTTCCCAGGCAGGTCCCTGTTTCCAGGCAACCATTCCAGGCAGATGGATGTCTCTTTTGCCTAAAGATTCACGATGAAAAGGATCCCCCAGTGCCCTCAAGGGTCTTCTAGACTCGGCAGGGACTTCCTTGTGTCCCTCCCACCTCTCTCATGCCACAAGCAGCCTCTCCCCTCACCACAGGGTAGAAAAGAGCTAAGCTGAGGCTTCCCTGCCACACAGACATCTGGGACAGGTGAGGAACATGAGTTAGTCCATTTCCTTATTGCCCCAGGGACTCAGGTGTAGAACCTTAACCTTTGTTAAGGTTTTCATTAAATGACTCCATCAGTTCAATAGATAACAGTAATAAATCTATGACTTTCTTGGTATTGTACCAGACCCAGTCTCTGTCCTCAAGGAATGATTAAAGACCAGAAGGTGCTTAATATCATTCACAAAGATCCATAGCGAGAGACAGCACATGACAGAATGTGAAGGAATCCAAGAGAACCAGTAGAGGGACATACCACGGGCAGAGGGCACCCCAAAGTGGAAAGGGAAAGATCAGGACAGTAGATTGTGACAAAACACAGAGAAAAACCTTGCAAATGTAATTATGTGGAAATCAAACAAGAAGAAAAACTGACCTCTCTCAAATGACTAGAAGAAGAAACACAGGTGTATGTGCCGCCCACCACAGCAGCCTACAGTCTCCCAAGAATCCCTGCAGGGACTGGGCAGCCGAGCCCCTACCTGTGACCACTCCAGGCCACGTGAAGGTGGACAGGAAATACATGGCCTCTGCCAGAGGGAAGGCAGCAGTCCCGGCAGGCAGCAGCCTGAGGACGTCAAACTCAGGGCCATCTGAAATCTCACTTTCTCCCCTCAGCAGCACGAGATACTTGGCGTGTTTGCCAAGTATCTGGTGGGATCCTGGCTGGAAAAGCGCCGAGTCAGCCTCCCAGGTCCCACGAGTGCCCTGTTGGCCTGGAGATCCCAGGCAGCCCCCACTCTCAGTGATCCCTTCCTATGGCCACCCACAGATGTCAACAGCAAAGAACACTCACGTGGCAGTTTCAAAATTTACTTTGTGATTTTACAAACATCTCTGATTCTCACACATCCCTGGAGGGGGGGGGGGCAGGCGCTCTGGGGTTTTTCTTGCAGCTAAAGGCTCTGCTGTATTATTCCCCGCTGTGTCTAGTATCTCTCTGCAAGCACATTCCACTCTAACAATTTTTCCACCTTTGGTATCAGCACAACTTCAGTGTCCGCCTCCCGGGAAGGACAGTGTGAGGGTCCATGGTTTTTTTCCCTAAAGGGACTTACTGTCCACCTGGGGGCCATACCTGGAGAGTTAAAAATAACAATGATGGGGCATCAGAAGGCAGAGTTCGAGTGAGTATTAAATAAAATGCACAGACACTGATGCAAAATCAGCTCACAGGACAGAGAAAGCACTGGTCTGGATCAAGCAGGAAGCTACAAAGTACCAGAGGGGTTTGAATGATGTCTGATGCTTAGTAGAAACGCGACATTTTTTCAGGGGAGGGCGGGGGCAGCAAGGTTGACTCCCTTCATTCGTGGTAGTTATGTTCTACAACGTCTCCGCAGACACTGAATTAGTTACTACGGAACCACTGCTCCCAGGGGAAATACAGGTTCGGGCCCCTTGGAGCCTCTGGTCAAAACAATGGAGCGGCCTTACATACATTTCGCTGAATTTCCTCTTCCTTTTTCTGGATGTACCATATTGTGGATTCATTAACACTGAACTCAGGGGCAGCAGCACCATAACGCATGCCTGAAGGACGCCCATCATACGTGTGTTACATGTATCTCCTCCTTAGGGCACATCACAGTCTCCTTGCCCATAGGAACACTAGACAGACCTTGAGCTCTACACTTAGGAGCACTTAAACAGTGAAATCATCGACAAAAAGCACCAACATACTGGGCTTCCCTGGGCGCAGTGGTCGAGAGTCTATCTGCCGATGCAGGGGACACGGTTTCGTGCTCCGGTCCGGGAAGATCCCACGTGCCGCGGAGCGGCCGGGCCCGTGAGCCATGGCCGCTGAGCCTG
>NW_006792448.1:881612-886298 GCF_000442215.2 Lipotes vexillifer
AAAAAAAAAAAAAAAAAAAAAGCACCAACATGCACAAAAGTGGCATTAAATAGACACAGAAAGGATGCTTGTTAAGAGTCTGAGAGCTGAAACAAGAAGGCAGTGTTACCTTGCTGGATCTCAGCTGGGAACGTGCACATCAGGCGACTCAAATTTTTGCCTTTCTGCTCTGCACGACCGTGAATAGTAGTGAAAGCACCAGGAATACTGAGTTGAGGGTTACAAATAAATGTTGGTGGGTAGGCGAATTGGCAAATACAGAATCTGTGAATAATGAGGATCAGCTGTACTCTGTTACTGAAGGCGCGTAGGAGAGGCACTCAGTCCACTTATGCAGAATTGAATTTGACTGCAAACACAGGTGAGGGAGGCTCTCAGGTGAAGAAAATGATTGAAGCTGATGAAGTGAGGGTGAGAAGCTGATTCTGCATAATGTAGTGATGGGAGGGTGCATGGCCGGCAAGACAGGTGTGGTCAGATGGGGGAGGGCTGTGAATATTAGGATAAGGAATAAAACTTTATCCAGGAGATCACAGAGAACCTGGCAAGTGCAGGACTAGAAAAGAGCCTAATTTTAAGACCTTCAAGGATGAGTCAGGAGAGGATGCCTCTGTGGACACAGAGGCCGGGTCTGGTCAGCACCAGAGCACCCCTGGATCCCCAGGATGGCAATGAGAGGCTGATCTAGAGGGAGTGAGAGGAGGAAATAGCTTGTGGTGTCAGACCCCCAAGTCTCAGTATCCATCCAAAGGGAACAAGCCAGCATCCAGGCAGACGGAAGGCCTGGAAGGGCGGCCTTCCCCAACTCCATCCTCCGGCTGCCTCCTGTGTGCTCCCATGGCTCCCCATCAGGCATCATGGCTGTGTGCTTGCCTGTCTGCTTTGCCGACATTCATTAAAGCTCTTGATGTGTCCACACACTTGCACATGATAGCTGGTAATGTGTTTAGTCCTCACAGCCGAGGTGGGCGTTTTATCATTCAGCCCATTTACAGAGAGGAAAGGAAGAAGCTTTAGGATGAAGCTCTCTGGGCTGACGGTCTGATGCCAGAGTCCCGCAGAAACACCCACACTCCCGGCAGCTCTTGCTTGCTCCCTACAGAATCCCCGCAGCTTGGAACCGAGTCGGGGCATCCGAGTGACTCCAGAAATATACGCTGAACAACTTTCATCTCTGGCCTTCTAGGCAGTGTCACTCGGTGCACGCAGAACCCTCTAGCCCCGGCTCATAACCTCCCTTCTCCTGTGGCTTCCAGGGCTTCGGACCTATGCAGCCCTACAGTACCCCACCCACGCTCAGAAGGACCTTGCACTTGGGTGAACCTCTGCTGTGGCTGTCTTGAAGTTCTTAATTTTCAAACAAGGGGCCACATCTTCCTTCTGCACAGAGCGCCTCAAATTCCAGAGCCGGTACCGCTCCTGACTCCCCATTTCCTTTCCCACGAGTCTAGGCAAGTGGCCTCTGCTTTGTTGAAAACTTTCCATCCCAAATTAACACATACATTTCTATTCTGATTATGGAGCCAACTAATGCATGTAACTTAATCACACTGTTGTTTGCTCAGTCTGGCTATAAACGACGTAAACCCCATCCTCCCGGGAGCTTTCGCTACTGCTTGGGGAATTAACAACACACGTCAAGCTCGTTACATGACTCTCTCAGGGTTCTGCTCTGATTTCTGCTCTCAGAATTTCTAACTCTGAGGAGGCTGCATTTCAACCCTGAGTGAGCCCACCCTTGGATTACTGAATGTGAGCACCTACTCTTTTTTTTTTTTGTAAAGAAGATGTTGGGGGTAGGAGTTTATTAATTAATTAATTTATTTTTGCTGTGTTGGGTCTTCGTTTCTGTGCGAGGGCTTTCTCTAGTTGTGGCAAGCGGCGGCCACTCTACATCGCGGTGCACGGGCCTCTCACTATCGCGGCCTCTCTTGCTGCAGAGCACAGGCTCCAGACGCGCAGGCTCAGTAGTTGTGGCTCGTGGGCTCTAGAGTGCAGGCTCAGTAGTTGTGGCGCACGGGCCTAGTTGCTCCACGGCATGTGGGATACTCCCAGACCAGGGCTCGAACCGGTGTCCCCTGCATTAGCAGGCAGATTCTCAACCACTGCGCCACCAGGGAAGCCCAGCACCTACTCTTAAAGTCCCCACAGACCAGAAAGAACAAGCCCAAACAAAGAAACTCTAAGCACATACTGTTTCTATCCCTCCTCACTGGGTACATGACAAGACTTAAGACCACAAACCTCTCTCCATAAAGTGTTTCCAAAAAGATAAGAAAAATGGATCCTTTTCTCCTCCCCCGCTCTAATCTGGATATAAAATGAAACTAAAATCAACAAATAGCTAACTGTGCCTGAGCCTTAGTTTATTAATCAAACAAATGGGTTAAGCAACTTATCTAAATTTAATACCATGGCCAAACAGAACTGCAGCTAGCTGCTAGCCATGAGAATTGTGAGATACAAATATCTAGCACTGCTGGGAGACACAGCAGGGTCCAAAGGAAGAATGTGGGTGGGAGAGGGAAAGGTTGGCGGGGTTGTCAGGAGACCCTGGATCTGGTCCTAGTTCTGCTACTAGTTAGCTCTTGGAGTTGGGTTTATATCACGTCACTCTGTGGACCTAGGTTTCCTCCTCTGAAAAACACTGACATAAAAATATTTCGTGATAGTGAGATTAAATAAGACCACTGAGGCAACAACTACTCCGTGACACCTTAAAGTTTTATTCTAAACTATAAGATGTTACTGGAGTTATTAGGTCTTGCATGTGCTAATGGGCCTTCGGAAGGTGCACATTTGATTTGAGCAACTGCCCGGACCCCAAAAGGGTTTCAAGAAACCCAGGCTCCAAGGAGGCAAGATCAGAATGCAATGGAAAGAATTTCTACTCCCCTGGCCTGCCAGCCCTTGGCCTCCTAAAGCAATCAGATGCTGGATTTGGAAACAGCCAACCCGATAGAATTCTTCACACTTCTAATTACTTCATGATTTGTACACATTTTGGCGGTTGCTTCAAGGCTGTTTTATTAATTCACAGATTTTCACTATTTTTGCTTCTCCTTCTCTTGCCAATTAGCTGAGCTAGCTGCAACTTGGCATTTGGGGAGAGCTACAATGGAGACCAGCCCTCCCTCCTCCCCGGACCCCATCCCCCAGGAACCGTAGCTCAGCGTGAGAGTCACAAGTCATCACAGGGGACAGATGCATGGAGGTGGCCTGGTGGAAGCTCATTCCGGGCCCTGAGGCTCACACTCAGAGTCTAATACCTCACAGGGGATGCTGCCGTCCCCAGACTTGTCTCACTGACTTCACAAAGATTCTTCCATCAGGCCCCAAGAAATTAGAAGAGATCACCCTGTGCAGCCAGGACTCCGGAGCAGCCTGTAAACACCGTCCAAAGTCACGGCCAAGGGAGACCCTGCCCTTTGCATCACTCCTGGGCAGGCAGCACTGGCCACGGGATCTGGTTCAAGTCCTGCCACTCACGGGCCTGGCCTCCCCTCCCCTCCCCAGAATAGGGGTGATAACATGCCCTGTCCTCCTCATCAGGGTGCTGTGGAGAAGAATGGTGAACGCTGTCAGTACAAAATGCAGGCAAGGGACCACCACAGCCAGACGACTTTGCTTTGAATGCACCCTGGCGGTGGAGTGTTTTGACTTCGTTTTCAAATCAGAAGGATCTCAAGACTGGGTTTTGGAAGGAGAATGTGTGGCTGAAGCCCCTCCTTCCTCCAGACGCCAGGCTGACTCTGAAGCTGGTGGCAAGGAGCAGGAAGGAATGTTCTGGAAGGGAGTGGCTTCTTCCTCACTGGGCCATTGCTACCCATTGTACCCTCCTCAGATGATTTTTGTCAGCTTTCTGCTTCTAGAACCTCCCCCCAGAGGGAGGTCCAGGCAGGATCCAGCTGCGAAAATACAACAGGAGCTGAAATAGAAGCCATTTGGCCAAGACTAGAGGGGGGAAATACAAAAGTGCCGAGCTGGAATGCTCTGCCCTCCTGTAGGTAAAGGGCTTAATGAAAACACCCATTTGTCTTGCAGATTGATGGGGGGCTTGGGAGAGCCAGGACAGGGAACACAGAGAGGCTCCCTTAAATTACACCTGCATGATGAATGACATCACACACTGATTAGATCAGCAAAGAGCCACTCGGGCACCAAGTGGGGGAATACCAATGAAGCCTTTCTCTGAACATCAAGGAGACCCGGGTGCATGAGTGACACCACGGACCGAGGCTGTGGCTCATTCTAAGGATTTGGAATGAAGCTCACTTGCCAGAGCCTCTCGTGACGTCTGGTGAGCCAGACAGGCTTTGTCTTGTCTGAGGTTTAACCTGAGGGAGGAGGGCAAAGACAGGAAGAAAAGGTGAGAAAGACAAAAGAGGGGAAAGAGGACAAGAAAAAGGAAAACCAGGTTCCCATGGTGGGATGGTATAGGGACAAATAGGCCACAAGAAATGGCCTTGACGACCACTTGAGCCAAAGGCCACCAACCCCTTTAGCCATCCCAGAATCCTTGCAGCCTCTGGTGAGGTGTCTGGTAGAGGGTCATGCGACAGACCGCCCCCCCCCCCCCCCCCCGCCGATGCAGGGGACGCGGGTTGGTGCCCCAGTCCGGGAAGATCCCACATGCCGCGGGGCGGCTGGGCCCGTGAGCCATGGCCGCTGAGCCTGCGCGTCCGG
>NW_006792448.1:886361-916812 GCF_000442215.2 Lipotes vexillifer
CCGCCCAGTCCCTCCTGTGGTTTAATACGCAAGGACAGCCAGCCCCATGAAGCCAATTTGTCCACTAAGGCTGGTTCAAGTCCATCACGCCCAAGAAGCCTTCTCCGATGGCTCGGTCCACAGAGCTGCTTGCCTCTGCTGACCTCACGTTCAGAGATGGATTTACCAGGTGTGATGGTTAATTTTATGTTAACTTGGCTGGGCCATGGTGCCCAGATATTAGGGTAAAAACTATTCTGGAAGTTTCTGTGAGAGTGTTTTGGATGAGATTTACATTTAAATCAGGGGACACTGAGTAAGGCAGATTGCCCTCCATAATACGGGCAGGTCTCATCCAACAGAACAAAATGCTGACCTGTCCCCAGCAAGCGGGAATTCTGCTGGCAGACGGCCTTTGGACTTCAACTGCAACATCGCTCTTTCTGGGTCTCCAGTCTGCTGGCCCACCTGCAGATTCTGAACTTGCCAGCCTCCAAAATCAAGTGAGCCAGTTCCTTAAAATAAATCTCTTTATATATATATATATATATATATATATATATATATATATTTATACACGTATATATATACACACATATATATATATTTCTCTCTCTCTCTGTAAATATACTTTTATTTATATACACACACACATTCTATAGGTTCTGTTTCTCTGGAGAACCCTATCACGCCAGAAAACTAACAGAGCTTAAGCCAAGGGCTCCTCACTTGCAAGGGCCCCTTTCAGAGTCCTGGGAGGGGGCCTAGCAGTTCATCTCTCCTCTTTCTGAGAAGGCCTCCAACGTGGTATAAGCCTCAGGCCTCCCCAGTCCTGGATCCAGCCTGGCCTTTGATGTGGGCATTTACCGCTTCACTTCTACCCTGGTGTCCGTGCCTTACACTATGTCTTGCCCTCACCAGCATGTCTGTCCTCTCTCCTTCGAGTGGAAGCTCCATGACGAAGGGAAAATTCTGCCCCTTGGCCTCATCTGCTGTGTGTGTCACAGCCCTTTCGTCTGCTAAGCGTCTGATGCGCATTTATGTACAGAATGTAGGCTCTCGCCTCCTGCGGGTCTGTGGAGGGAGGATGCTAGGTAGGGCCTGTCAGAGGATGATGCCGGGGGGCCCAGGAAAGCAGAAAGATCAAGATAGGAGGCAAGGGCAAAGGGAGGAAGGAGAAAAACCTCACGGCATTTTATGCCCAGCACCTTTGTCCTCCCTTAGCATCCCAGGACTCTGCTCACCCGAGACTTGGTCTCCTGAGGTCACAGAGGCCAGGCCTCCCTGATGCGGATGATGCCTTTCCAGGGCCAGTGTCAGTTGCTCCTGACCTGTACCTGCCCCTCACCTTCCCCTGCGCTCGAGTCCACTCAGGGAGGAACAGAGCTGGTTGAGCGTTTAGGGTGGCCTGAGCTTCAGCTTCTCTCGCTGGTACCCTACAGAGGGAATCCAAATGGAATTCAGAGCCACAGAGGATGCGGCTCTGGCTCAGCTGTGTGCTTTGACAGAACTTACGGCTGACTCAACACTCCTTCAGCAGGTCACCAGGCGCTCTCAAGAGTTATTTTCTGAACACAGCAGGTTCTCCGGAGGCCCCAAGGCAGCCACAGCTTCCCAGCAGGCCGCACCAGGAGAGTGTACCAGACAGGGCCCTCCAGGGAGGAACTGCACATCTGAGAAGGGCTTTTTCTTAAAACAACATTGCCACCAATGACAGCACCACTATCACCTCCACAAAACTCCTAATTCACAGCTTATTCAATGAAAAGCAAGTGAACCAAGGTATGAAAAGTTGGATTTAGGAAAAAGACAAAGATGATGCTCATTCTTTACTCCACAAAAGGATTCGCCATTCCTACGTTTAGGAAGAAAAACAACAAAAACAGTTGCTGCTTTTAAAAAGATTATAAATTCACCATATAAAAATAAGATAAGAGGGCTTCCCTGGTGGCGCAGTGGTTGAGAGTCCGCCTGCCGATGCAGGGGACACGGGTTCGTGCCCCGGTCCGGGAAGATCCCACATGCCGCGGAGCGGCTGGGCCCATGAGCCATGGCCGCTGAGCCTGTGCTTCGCAACGGGAGAGGCCACAACAGTGAGAGGCCTGCATACCACAAAAAAAAAATAAAAATAAAAAAATAAGATAAGAAAAGCAAAACAAAGAATAACCAGAACACTCTGGATGATCCTGGCTAACACTTTGGTAACGTCCTTCTAGCCTTTGCTGTATAGATATAATAACACTTATTTTTGAAAAGGAAAATAGGATCATACAGTATATCCTATCTTATAAGCAACATACTATAAGAAATTAGAAGAGGAGATGCTGCATCATCTAATAGCTCCACGGCAACATAGTATGGAGTACTACAATTTACTCATGTGTTGGTTTCCCTTAGATAGTGTATCCTTCTAGAACCTTATATAAAATACTTGGATATATGTATATGTATAGCTGATTCACTTTGCTGTACAGCAGAAACTAACACAACATTGTAAAGCAACTATACGCCAATAAAAATTAATAATAAAATAAAATATTTGCAAATTATAGCTTAATGTACAAACCTCTAGTAATGTAATTAGGAAATCACAGTTTGGCTGGTACTCCTGTATTCTGATTTCATTTGTACAACAGGCCCCAGAAGACTCATATATTTACTTATTCATTCATTCTTTCACCCTATGCTGATTACGTGCCTACTATGTTCCATCGTTGTGTTAGCAATGAGATACAACAGTAAACCAGTAAACAGACAGGTCCCTGCTCTGATGGAATTTACATTGCAGTGAGAGAAGACAGACAACACATAAGGAAACAGTGATTTAGTAAAAAAAAAAAAATCAGATTGTGATAAGGGCCTTATAGGAAATAGAGACAGGTGATGTAACAACTACCTCAGGGGAGAGGGTTATTTTAGCTAGAAGGCCTTTCTGAAAAGATCATTTGGGCTGAGTCCTGAAAGAGAAGAAGGAATCATCCATGTAAACAGCTGGAGGAAGAGCAAGCAACACAGAGAAAACAGCAAGTGCAAAGGCCCTGGGGCAGGAAAGAGGTTGGTATATTCAGGAAAGAGGCTGGTGGGGCTGAAGCAAGAAGAGCAGTGTGGGACAAGGTTGAAGAGGAGGAACCCACAGGGTCTTGTATAATAAGCAGTTTCAACTTTATTGCAGTGTACTAGGAAGCCATGAAGTGTTCAATAGGGGAGTGATGTGATCTAATTTGCATGCTGATAAGTTCCCTCTGGCTGATTCCTGAAATGTGAAGAATGTATTAGGGGGAGGTTAGCATGAAAACAGGGAGACCAGCAAGGAGGCCACTGAGGTGCTCCAGGTGGGTGATGATGGTGACTTGGATGTCAGGGTGCAGGTGGCATGTGAAGAGAGATGCAAGGTACATTCTGAAAGTGGAACTAATAAGATGTGCTGACAGGTTAGCTGTAAGGAATGAGGACAGGAAGAACTTAAGAAAGATTCCTAATGATTTTGCTTGACTAACTGGGTGTTTATGGTACCATTTACACAAATGGGAAAGTCTGGGGGACATGCAGATTTGGAGTCTAAATGAGTGTGTGGAAAACTCTACCCCGCTGCACGATGTTTATCAATCTTTTTAGATCCATTCTCCCCCTGCCTCCAAGGAACTTGGTGCTTCAAGCACTGAGACCCGGTTGATCCAAGTTCTGCCTCAGAATGAGCCCCTTCCTCACCTGAGACTTCAGGGAATTTGCCTCACTTTGTGGAGATTCCCCATCTCCAACAAAATAAATAGAGTGAGTGCCCCCTTCCTAATTCCTACAGCTCTCTTAAAGGCTGAGAAATGATACCCAAAGTATTTCAACTCCTCAGAAGGAGGCTTACCATAAATTATTTTGTCTCCTAGGCTGGCTCCTGAATTAACTAACAGTTGTGTACACGGAGATGTTTATCTTACTCCAAGGCCTCTCTGTCTCTCAAAAAAAATCTTTGGGGAACAGTATCTGAAATGATACCATTTGCCTGACTTCACAGGTCACTAATTCCTCCCCAACCATCACTAATTGGCTTGGGAACACTGCCATTCCCTCTCATTACAAATGATGATGGTATTTTGAAGCCTGAAACCCATACACTTGGCCATTTGTGATGGCTGCTACTCAACCCTTTGCAAAATGGTCTTTCTTGGCCTGGAAAATTATTCTTCTTTAAACAAATGCTGCAATTCCAACCCTACTCTGTCTATGTCGCAGCCACAAGTCGGGGACCAAGTGCTGTCAGAGACCCAGGGCTATTGAGAGAGCTGTTCTCAGTCAAGGTGTCCAGTGCTCTTGGAGAGCCCATGGGATGGATCTGCCCCGCTGCCCAGTGGCCCCTTCAGGAACAGAGGACTTACTGCACTGGCTGCAGGGGGTGCGGCCCCCATTCAGAACTGTCTCTGCTGACTAGAGCTGAGGTCATGCTCCCTCCCGGGAGAGCCCACATCCAAGGACAAGATGACAGGATAGTATAAAGGCCTCCAAGCTGGGGCAACTCTGAAGGACATTTCAGCTGCAGAAGAGTCCCCGGGGCGTCAGACGAGGCTGTCACTGGGACAGCCTCACAGCCCAACTTATCCTCAACTCTGCTTCCCTCTTTCTTCTTTCCCAAGAGCCCTCCCTAACAAACGCCCTTTACACAAACCTTTGTCACAGAGCCCACTTCCCAAGGGACCCCAATGGCCACTGCCTCTGATGTATAATGCATGGGGCAGGGCCCCCAGGGGAGATGTGGTGGGAACCCAGACCCCTCCCAATGGCTGTGGTCTAGGCAAGGAGACAGAGCTGCTGGAAGCACCCTCACTGTAGCCTCTTATATAACTCCAGTCCTACCTACAGAGCCCCCTCTTGAGGCTTGCCTTCTCTAGAAGATGAGTCCCTCCCATCCCGGGCCATACCAGGCCTCAGGGCCTCTCCGTCCTCCTACTCTCTGGCTCACTTTTGGTCTGTCCTCTTAATTTGTGGCCTACATCTTCCTCCCTTTATAATAAAGTCCACTGAGATCACAGTGAACTCTAAGGGCTACTAATTGGTATTATGGACGGGTCCTATCTCCCCAGACAGGCCTTAAACACCCAATGGCAGGGACTTAAGTATCTTCCGTGCCTGGCACATGTACAAGACAGTAACTGTCACATATGAAAAGATGCTCAGCATCACTAACCATCAGGGTCATGCAAATCAAAACCACAATGAGATATCACCTCACACCTGTCACAATGGCCATTATAAAAAAGACCACACATAACAAGTGTTGACGAGGACGTGGAGAAAAGGGAACCCTCGTGCACAGTTGGTGGGAATGTAAATTGGGGCAGCCTCTGTGGGAAACAGTATAGAGGCTCCTCAAAATATTAAAAATACCATACAATCCAGCAATTCCATTTCTGGGTATTTTTCTGAAGAAAACGAAAACACCAATTCGAAAAGACATATGCATCCCTGTGTTAATTGCCACATTATTTACAATAGCCAAGATATGGAAGCAAGTTAAGTGTCTATCAATAGATAAATAGATAAAGGAAACATGGTATGTATATACAATGGAATATTATTCATCCATGTAAAAAGCAAAATCCTGCCATTTGTGACATGGATGGACCTAGAGGGTATTATGCTTAGTAAAATAAGAAAGACAAATACTGTATGATTTTACTTATACGTGGAACCTAAAAAACAAAACAAACAAGCAAAACAGAAACAGAGATACAGAGGTTGCCAGAGAGGAGGGGGGTGGATAAGTAAAATAGGTGAAGGGAGTTAAGAGGTACAAACTTCCAGTTACAAAATAAATGAGTCTAGGGATGAAATATACAGCATAGGGAATACAGTCAATAATATTATAATGGTGGTGACAGATGGTAACTAGATTTATTGTGATGATCATTTTGTAATGTATAAAAGCATCAAATCATTATGTTGTACAGATGGAACTAATATAATATTGTAAGTGAATTATACTTCAATTTCAAAAAAAGACAGTAAATGTCAGTTGACATCATTGGCAGTGATAAGTAGCACATGAAACGACGGCGTGTCTAAAGCTAAAGCCAAATGAAAGCATAGTGGATACTTAGAGGAGGGAGAAATTGAAGAAACTCCAAGGAAATCATAAGAAAAACTTTTATAATACTTAACTCACTGGGGACAATGGAGATTTCATTTCTGGAGAAATTTTTTCTCCTGGTAGCACTATATCCTGAATTATTAAGAGCTCAAACCTCCAGCTTGTCATCCCTCTTTCCTCTCATTTGGGGTCCTGTCTGTGCTGATTAACAGCCCTAGAGAGAAGAAAAGAGTCAAATCCCAAATCTTCAGTGGCTCTGGCAAAGGGTCTGCTTGGAGAGTCAGCCAAAACGGATGGCTTCGTGGCAGACTGGGGCTCTCTGGGACTTTTCATTTCACTGAGTAACTCCCTGCCCCCCAAGCCTATCATAGCACCCTCTGCCATTAGGATAAAGTGCCATTTTCCTCCCTTGCGTACAAAGCTTCCAGCCCAGTGGTTACGTCCGTACTCTTACTCCCTATAGCATCATGTATCTTCAGCACACAGTTTAGAAATTAAGTACACTTGTTATTTTTGTCCTCTGATTGTTTTCTGTTTAGGAATGTCTCCTTTCTTCATGGAGGTGAGGACCTGATGTTCAGGCATCTCTGACTTTTGTCTGCACACCTGGAAAGCAGTGTGGTGAGGAAGAGCATAGGCTTTGGAGTCGGAGGGTTTGAATCTCAGCCTTATTGCTTCCTAACAGAAAACTTAGCATAAGCTAATTAGTCTCTCCAAGCTTCAGTTTTCTTATCTGGAAAATGGGAATTATAGGACTTTCTTCATAGGGTCAATGTGATTAAATGAGTGAATACATGTAAAACACTGAGCACGGTACCCAGTAATGTAGCATACGCTCAATAAAATTAATAGTATTTTTCCACTTGAATAGATTTTGAGGACCCTGTTTCCTAGGAAGTCAAATAACACAGGCTACTTGGCTTAAGTAAAAATAAGATAACAGAATTATTGGGTTGATAGATAACATCTCCAAAGATGAAAGGGTAGGTAGATAGACTGATGGGTAGGTAGGTAGGTAGATAGATAGATAGATAGAAAGGGTAGGTAGGTAGATAGACTGATGGGTAGGTTTTTTTTCTTTCTGTAAGTTATTTTAAAGTTTTTACCATGTTCTTTGTGCTGTATTCTTTTTTTTAATAAGTAAGGGAATACAACAGTCTTCATATTTAACTGAGTAGTGTCGCAGGGTGAATGCAAGTAGGTGGTAAACATTGATAAGCCAGTGTGACCTAGTGCACACAAGTCATCTCAGATCACGGAGATTCGTGTTCAACAGGCAGATTCCACGTCAGAATTTCTAAAGAGGAGATCTAAGAGTCTGTATTTTATTAAATGAGTTCCTCAGGCACTTATATGCTCCCCAGAGTTTGAGAGATTCTAGAAAGAACTCTGGATTTGGGATCAGAAGATCCAAGCTCTAGTCTTAGTATCGCTGCTATCTTTTAGCAAGTCATGTGTCCTCCTGGGTCCCCTTTTGCTTTTCTACTAAAATGCTTCCAACCTGATGAGCATTAAGGCCCCTTCTGAAAGGAGAAGGGGTCAATCACATTCCCCACTGGGAACCCATGCCAAAGGAGAAAAGTTGGCCGGAGAGCCTGGATTCCTGAGGATAACTAAATAATCTTGGGGACAAATAAATATTCAGCAAGTGATCAGGCCTCAGCAAAAGTGAAGCACATGACTCCTGTTGCCAACCTAAACAGAGAAGTCGCACGGCCTGCATTTCCTCGGGAGAGCCAGGCCCCTGGTTCTGTTTCATGGCTGGCAACTCTGCAGCATCCAGCATCCCTACTTAGGCCAAGGCCCCGTGCACCGGCCTGAGGCTGTGCTTCCTATCTCACCAACACTGCAGAAAGAAAGGCCTGTGGTGGAGAAGGAAGAGAAACATCAATTTAGCTTGTGGTTCTCAGTTTTGGTAAAAGGATGAAGTAAAAGAAGATTTCCCTGAGTATAAATGTGCTCACTGCTCGGGGGAGGAAGGATTACTCAAAAGACACAGAAGGAGAGAGGCAGTCATCAATGATAATTCAGATTTGCTTGTCTCATTGGGTGAGTCAAGGATTCTAGGTCCAGTTTAACGTAAACTCCTGAATTTTGATGAGGCAGTTCATGTAAATATAATAACTCACTAAAAAACACATCATGGCTGATCATTTCATTTGTTTCTGATGAATATTTTTCACTATTTTTTCAGATATCATAATTACAAACTAATGGGTATATAATATAGCATCTCATACACCTTAGGCTAGGAATCTCTAGCCGGGTCATGTTAATCCAGGTTTACAGAAAGATGAGTCTTCACAAAAGAAAGACCTTCATAAAGGTCTTTCTTTTTGCAGTGGAATGTCCTAATTAAAATGATACATTTTGAACTTCTCAGCTCAGTTTCCATTCACCTTCTTTATTTTTTTAAACTCAACATGTAATGACCTTGACCCGCTTGGGTCATAGAAAGGCATACTATAGAAAGGCAGTTACCCAAGCCAGGAGCCTGAATCTCAGAAGGGTCAAATGTCCCACACACTGACTTTTAGACACTATTTTGTAGAGCATAGTCTTTGCGTTTTCACTCGAGGTTTGGGATGGTCTTATTTACCCTGATCCATCCCTTCAAACACCTGTCCCACGCGGGGCTCACTCCATTTCGATGATGACACTGTTATCAGCGAAGCAAATGCATTCTCGCCAGGCTTGTAGATGGTGCCTAATTGCTTGTGATCTCTAACATTTCTAAAGATAGAAATAGATTTTTAAAGTACCTTAATACATTTTAGAGGTAATTAAAAAACACAAGCACAAGCATCCTCAAAGCCAAGGGAAATGTAGTGAGGATAAATAAAAGATGCAGCATTTACCCCCAGGTTTATTATAAAGATCTGAAATACAGGAACGGCCATTGGAAAAGGCCTGAGAGACTTTGCAGACCCCAGATTTACGTCTGAATTATTATTACAAAACTATTTTTAGAAGTCATCTTGATACAGAAATGTATGCAGAGAAATAGAACTTAAGAGCCTGTATATATTCCTCCTCTTATTTTCCCCAACATCAATCAAGCCATTATTGGGGCTATCACATACAGCTTTTAAAGTGAAATGGGGAGAAACGGAAAAAGAAGAAAGAGAGTAGGCGCAGGGTATACCTGGTTTGGTTCACTCACTTCTACAAATACTTTCATCAAAACCAAAGAAGCCCAGAGGGCAGTGACCAGGAGGGTAAAGGGCATCATGACATATGAGGGATGCTGAGAGAGCAGTGCATGTTAAGGCTGAAGATAGAGGTGGGCTGGCTTCAAATATTTCAGAGACCACACGCAAAGAGGGATCAAATTTATATGGCATTGATCTGGAAGGTAAAAAAGGCTGTCAGGTATATACACACATATACAATACATATATCAGAAAAGCAAGTTTCAGGGCAAAAGAAAAAGTTTTCAAGTAAGTTGGTTCTTTCCTCCAAAGGAATGGCTGCCTCCTCACAAAGCCGTGAGCTCCCCATCATGGGACACGGTCAGGAAGGAGCAGTAACGATCTGTCAAGGATGATGTGAAGAAGGCTCTAGCATTGCATAAACTCTGAGCATCACTTCAGTGCTAAGATTTTCAGGTTCTATAAACAAGAATCATTACAGAGCTAGAAAACGACGAGATGGATGTCAAAGGTCTTATGGTTACAAGTTGGAGTAAAGATTTCACAGGAATTTGCTAGAGGGGATTTTAAATCATAAGATGGGTGGGTGGATCCAAAGCCCTGTTACATTTCTTCCATTCGATTCTAGGTAGAACATCGATTGGCCTCTCAGTTCCACGATCACACAGTTCTATATTGTCGCTTCATCGGCTCTGTAATATGACCCCCTCATGTGGAACTACTGAGTGGAACAGACTGGAGCTGTCAAGGGTTAAACTAACTGGAATAAGCATGGGTCTAAACTCAAAGCAGCTTTAATCCCTGGAAAGTCAAGTTTGACAAAAAGTCATATCATGGGATTTTCCTGCTTATCCTTCTTGTTAACTATTTCAAGTGCTATAAACTCTGTGTGTTATTTCCTGCCATGTGCAGCCTCAAAAAGTTGAATCATTTTCTCCTTGAATTAAAAGACTGAAATGGGGCTTCCCTGGTGGCGCAGTGCTTGAGGGTCCGCCTGCCGATGCAGGGGGCGCGGGTTCGTGCCCCGTTTCGGGAGGATCCCGCGTGCCGCGGAGCGGCTGGGCCCGTGAGCCATGACCGCTGAGCCTGCGCGTCCGGAGCCTGTGCTCCGCAAATGGGAGAGGCCACGTGCCGCGGAGCGGCTGGGCCCGTGAGCCATGACCGCTGAGCCTGCGCGTCCGGAGCCTGTGCTCCGCGGGTGGGAGAGGCCGCAGCGGTGAGAGGCCCGCATAACGCAAGAAAAAAAAAAAAAGACTGAAATGGTTTTCTCTGTCGCAAAAGCGTTATTTTAATATTGCCTCTGAAATTACAGAACCCTACATCTTACTTATGTTTAAATTGTTTTACCCAGGATGGGCTAACTCTAATGTGCATCATTCGGAGAAAACCTGTGAAAATCCAGGAGTAAAGAGAAACGCCCACTGATAGTTAATTCATTTCATAAAAAGGTCCTTACTTTTGCACAACAATTCACAGAAACACAAAGCCTTAGAGCCCAAAGCTCAAGCCTTAGAGATGAGGTTGGTGATGGTAACAATGATAACAATGGTTCCCATTTATTAAACATGTCCGTTACACCAGACCCTCAAAAATAAGCCCTCTCAATCATATTATCTCATTTAAGCCCAAGACAGTCCCAAGAGGCAAATAATAGTAACAATATTTTATAGATGAGAAGGCAACATTTTCGAGATGAGGCTCAGGAAAGGTAAATACCTCAGCCTGAGATATATTCCAGAGAGTAAGTGGCAAAGATGGGGTTTAAACATAGGCATTTCTGATTCTATTGATTTGAGTCCTCTCCCTTTGCTTTCTTGATGAGTCTGGCTAATGGTTTATCAATTTTGTTTATCTTCTCAAAGAACCAGCTTTTAGTTTTATTGATCTTTGCTACTGTTTCCTTCATTTCTTTTTCATTTATTTCTGATATCTGATCTTTATGACTTCTCCCAGAGTGAAGTAAGTCAGAAAGAGAAAAACAAATACCGTATGCTAACACATATATATGGAATCTAAAAAAACAAAAAAATGGTTATGAAGAACCTAGGGGCAGGACAGGAATAAAGACAGACGTAGAGAATGGACTTGAGGACACGGGGAGGGGGAAGGGTAAGCTGGGAGGAAGTGAGAGAGTGGCATGGACATATACGCACTACCAAACGTAAAATAGATAGCTAGTGGGAAGCACCGCATAGCACAGGGAGATCAGCTCGGTGCTTTGTGACCACCTAGAGGGGTGGGATAGGGAGGGTAGGAGGGAGACGCAAGAAGGAGGAGATATGGAGATATATGTATATGTACAGCTGGTTCACTTTGTTACAAAGCAGAAACTAACACAGCATTGTACAGCAATTATACTCCAATAAAGATGTTAAATAAATAAATAAATATATGCAGGCAGGCTGACCCCATAGCCTGCTACCTCCACCAGTCACCCCAGTGTCCAGGCATTTTCAAACTTTCATTTTAGCAATAGAAGCCCTCTTCCCTTTTTTAAAAAATTTTTTATTTTATCACACAACCAATAAAAATGGAGCTGCTATGACTAATACATAGGGAAGAAAAGTTCAGAGCCAACCCCCAGCACCTGAAGCAACACTGAGGAACCGTAAGTTTCCATGGAACCCAGTTTGTAAACCCATTAGTCTAATCCAAAGCCCTCATTTTACTGAAGAGCAAACTAGGGCCAAGAGATGTAATGTAACTGGATCAAGGTCACTTTAGTAGTTTGTGGCTGTTAGTGGGTCTGAACCCAGTTCAGTTTTCCACCCACTCAGCTTAACATTCCAGGTAGCACCTGGCCTGCAATGTACTTAAAACCATCCAAAGCTCTTTCTTATATATCTGCTGTTTTGATGAAATATAACTGACTTGGGCAACCTTGTATCTGTGACTCTAACTTATCATCGTTCCTTCCAAACTTATATAAGAAAATATACACCTGTGGCAGAGATTACCAGCTGTCACCCAAATTGTGTCCTCTCCCTCTCTCATAGAAACATAAAATTTTTAGTTGGACACAAGAACACCCAGTGGAAGATTACATTTCTCAGCCGTCTGTGGACAGTGGGATATGTGCAGAATTGGTGTGTGCAACTTCGGGGTCAGACCCTTAAAGAGGGGCATGCCCTGCTTCTCTCCTTTCTTCTTCCTTCTGGCTGGATTGTAGACACAGGCGGAACCATGTTGAGCCATGCAGATGAGGGCAATATCTTTGGGAAAGGGGAACAGTCAGAGAGAGCAAGCCTGGGTCCTCGAGACTGTGGAGCTGCCGTCCCATCAAGGACTATTATGCTTGCAAGCTAACGTGAGAAGGAAACCAACTGCTATATTGTTTAAAAAATATTTGGGGCAGCAAGCACCCCCTTGGACTCCGACAAGAAGGGTGCCTGCATGAGGCCCTGCCCTTCTGAAAGCCCTGGGTCAATTCTCTCTCTCTCACATACACACACACACATACACACACACACACACACACACACACACACACACACACACTAAAGAACACGTGGGTGCTCCAATCATTCAGGACTCAGTGCTGACACAGCACGATCGGTATCTTAAACATCTGCTGGCATGACTAACATCATTCAAGCCCCAGGGAAACATTTCTCCACATCTCGTACCCTAGCGCTCAATCAAAAGGCCACTGCGTCCAAATGTTGTGAAAGATTGGGGACTTTGCCATTGCCATGATCTGGGACAGATGCAGCTTCAGAGTATGTGGAGAGTTGGAACAGTGCCAGCACTGGGGTATTAACTCATCAAATCCTTCTTCGCTGATAGCATCAATGCAACAGATTTCTGCTTGATGAAGTATTGTTTCCCAGAAGGGCAGAATATCTGTTTTTTTGCTTCTCTTCATCTTCTAGTTCTTGATTCCATCAGTACCACTGGATTGGAGTGGGATTTACAAGAGTTCCATATGGAAAGTGGAGCAATAGTTTGCAATATTAAATAATTCATATAACTCTTAAATTTACACACATCTATGAGGGTCTAGAGATAATATATGTGAAATGTGACCCTGATTCTTTACATTGGCACCTAGATGGACTTTAAAAGCTACAATTACAAGTCGTTTTATTTTTATAAGAATGTTTAATAAGATCTTGAACTAAATGTTCAAGAAACTAACAATTCAGCCTTATTTAAATAACAAATTTAAAATTTAAGCTTTTTATTATTTATAATTTGTATGTTTTCTGTTTAGTTTTAATAGATTTTTGAATATTTTGGAAAAAACTTTTTGAAAACTTTCACTTAAACTTGAAATTTTCGACTACTTTAAATTTATATTTTGATGAAAATATAATGTTCAAATTTGGCACACATTTTGTTTTCCAATCCTTTAGATTCTTACTGTCAACTGAGCACCCACTATGTTAAACAAAATAATTAGTGACCTTTTCCTGAAATGAAAGCAAGGAAATATATTTTATGGAATATATAATAATATATGAATTAAATGTCTATTTTATTACTCTATTCAAATATTTTCCATCAGCAGAATAGCCAAGCATGCAAAATAATCATTATACTCCATTATCTTTAATATTTTGCCATTTTTCAGTGATATAAAGAACTTTACACATATATTGTTATTATGAAAGTATATTTGTCAACATAGCAGAACATATTATACATAATAGTGATTTATAACTTCCCATTCTTTAGACATATGGCATATCATCCATTTGTATTCTTGCCCTGGGCCCTACAAATGTTAGAAAAGGGGCTGATTTAGGGTCTCTCTCAGAACAACTAAACTTATGTCCTATGCAATGCCCTTGTTTACTTCTTAGATAAGTCAGAGCCCATAACAGTATCAAAGTAAAATGCTAAATGGCAATCCTTAAAGGAATTCATTGCATCCACTTCTACATCCTCTGTACAGCATATAGGACTCAGAGTGTCTGCAGAGCCATGTGTCACTGAGGGGTTATTTTGATACAACCAATGTTTGTAGATAAGTATGTGTATTAGTTATCTATTGCTGTGTAACAAATTACCACAAAGTTAGCAGCTTAAAGTAACACATGTTTATCATCTCACAGTTTCTGTAGGTCAGGAGTCTAGACACAGTTTAGCTGGGTCCTCTGCTCAGATCTTGAGGTACTGAATGGGCTGCATTCTCATCTGGACGCTTGACTGGGGAAGAATCCAAGCTCATTCTGGCTGTTAGTAGAATTCATTTCCTTTCCTGTATGACTTAGGGCCCCACCTTCTTACCATCTGTTGGCTGGAGGCCACTCAGGTCCTAGAGGCCACCCCACCTACAGTTTATTGCCATGTGGCCCTCTTCACAGGCCTTCTTACAATATGGCTATATGCCTTTTCAAGGCCAACAGGATACTCTCTCTCTCTCTAGTCCGCTAAGGCACAGTCTTATATAACACAACATTATTATGGGAGAGACATCCTATCATCTTTCCATAAAATGTAGCCTAATCAAGGGAATGACCCTCAATCACCTTTGCCATATTCTGTTGCTTAGAAGCAAGTCATAGGTTCTGCCATGCTCAGGAGGAGGGGATTATACAGGGGTATTATAAAGGGGTTATACTCACTGGTGGTCACCTTACCACATGTCTGCCATAGTGTTTATTCTTATGTTCTGACAGAAGGGAGAGATCTTGACAAACTTCCTACCTACATACCTAGAGAAGCAAGTTGATGTACATAATTTTCAGAAATTCATACAGGGCCCTATGTCTACCCTAGCTAGAAAGTTCCACTCCAGGAACTCTGCTGAAACTGTCATTGTTGTTTGCCATAGATCTTTCTAGGTGTCTAATCAAATCAAGATGGTAACCCATTGCTTTCTGCTCTCTGCCTAGTTAGAAAGTTCTAGGTGTACTACTCATGCCCTTAGAGAAGACATTTTGTAATGTTTGGAGATTGTGGGTCATGAATGCCTGCTAGCTCCATGAACATAAGGCCCTATAAGATATACACAGAAGATGACCCCAACCCTACCTGTCTTCTTAAATTTTGCAGCCCTGTTGATGAGAAAACAGGAGAAATGAAATTCTGTTCTAATGTCGTTTCCTTCTCCCTGAGCCCTCCAGCAATAGCCACTGCCTCTTCCTCTTCCTTCCCTCCTCTTCCTCCTGCCCCTCCTCCTCCTCCTCCAGGCATCCACATAAATACACAGCTCCTTGTACAGAGTTCTACGCCCTCTAAACCTTAATTATCCTCCTAAAATATCTCATTTCCATTACACTGGGAGATCTTTGAGGGCAGGGTGATTTACTCATATCTACATGTCCAGTACCTGGAACCACCCCTGACATAGAACCATCTTTCAACATGAGTTTGCATGGATGGGTGGAAGGATGGATGGATGGATGGATGGTAATGAGCTGTGCAATGGTAAACAGAATCGGACTGAAGGTGTCAAACCTTGTTAAAGCCATACCACTTCTCTGAACTTGTTTCTAGTTTTTCGTTAGTAAAAAAAAAAAAAAAAAAAAAAAAAAAAAAAAAAAAAAAGGAAGAAAGAAAAATGGAACTGTTCAACATTCAGCAAAAGAAAAAGACAAAACTGAGTATTTTTTCGATGATTCCATTTATATGAGGTTCAAAGCCAGACAAAGCTAATCTTTAGTGGAGAGAACTGCCTGGGAGGGGGCATGAAGAAGCCTTTTATGGTAGTAGAAATAGTCTATAGTCTTACCTACTTGCATAGTGTATATTCATGTAAAAAATTTATCAAGCTGTACATTGAAGATTCATGAGCTTTACTTTATGCAACATACTTCAACCTTTAAAAAGTTAAATTAAAAAGAGGGGAGAGGGGAGTGTGCCTGAGCGCTCTGTGTAAAGAGCACAGCCCCATTCCTGTACAAGGAGTCGGGGAAAGTGGTGTCAACAGTATGATCATCTCAAAGGGATGCAGCATCAGATTCCTCCTTAGTTGCTTAACTCAGTGTTTGTTCCCACATCTTGCTGACGTGGACAGGTGCCGCTGAAAGAATGCTACCATTTCCTCTGGGCCATTTATCCTTGTCTGTAGACCTTGAAGATCAAGTGCTGCTTCATTAAATGAGTCCCTGAAGCCTTCCCTTGAGGTCAGGGAACAATGCCCCAGCTGTCAGAGAGGTGTGCAGCTCTCCCTGGGGTGACATCTGCAAGGTTACACTCTGGCCCAGGCCTGGATGAGGAGCTCTGTGACACCTTTCAGCAAAAGGTCTGCTCTGCTCACTTATTTAGTAGAGGTATGCAAGGATGAATCCAGGGTACTCCCAAGGGGATTTCTCTGTTGCAGATTTTCAGCAGCCATGAATAAGTAACTATGCTGGATGTTCTCTTGATATCTCAAACATTCACTTTTTTTGATGTAGGAAGTTGCAAACTACTGGGTTCACTGTGGGAAGATGATGCTGAGGAAAAGCAGAACATCAGCGATGCCACATGACAGAGGTGGCAGAATCAATACCTTCTCCCAAGCACACATGTTTTTGGAGAAATTATGTCTCCAGGTTAGTACGTGGGAGATGGGTAAGAAACCACATCCTCTTGAAAACCTCCTACTCCAAGCAATGTGGATCCCTTTCCCTTCCGTGAACTCAAACTCCACCTGAATATGCTAAAACTTGAGACTTTTCATCATAAAGGTAAAAAACCCTGCCCTCTGCTTATTGGGTTTATCTCACTTTATAACAAGACTGTAAGCTCACTCATGGCCAAGCCATGCCTCATGCATGGCCTGCTCCCCACGGTCTTTGGCCCCAGGCTGGGTACACAGTCTGTGGTTATTGAATACTTGGTGACTCACATACCTATGAAAATCCAATAATTCAAAATTTCAAGCATGTAATGAGTGTCCCCTGCAAGCACTGTTCTTGGCACTAGGCAAGTACCGGGGAAAAAAGACATATGAGGCCTCAAAATGCTCACTGCTAAGAGTAGAGAGGGGAGGAGGGGAGGATGAAAACTTGACTGGCTACATCTTTCTCTGTGATCGAGGCCTAGGAGAGGGGTCAACAGAGTGCCATTCGCCCCCCTGCACACCATGTGTTCAATCTCATCGCTTTATAAATAAAGAAGTAGGGGCAGAGAGGGTGTACCTGTTACAGTGAAGCGCTCATCTCTCAGCTGTGAACCACATGTCAATACTCTGCTCAGTGGTGCTGGGCTGGGGATCAGCAAAATGCAAATCACAAGGCTCCTCTGACAGCAGGTGCCCTGTCAGTTTCCGCCAACAGGGGGAACTGGAGGGAAACGAAACTGCAAGGCGGGAGGAGGGCTATTCCTGGCAGCGTGGCCCCAGCAAAGGCCCTTCACCCAGGCACTGGAAGTTGGTGCTCCTCTCCCCCTGTCCCACACTCCCAGAACCAGCCTCACCACACCCCTCAGAGGCACCAGCAGCATGTGGGCAGGGCCCGCTTCTCCAAGGTCAGAGTCAGCCCTGAGAGGCCCTTCTCCAAGGACCTACGATACCCAGACCAGTGGAGTGGGGGACCATCCTCTGAAGTCTGAGCCCCTGTCCAATGAGGCCCCCTCCCCAAGCTTCTTTCCTTTACTTCCACTGTCCTGGGGGGGTGCTCTCTGTGGTTACCTCTGTGTGTTTCCTCCAGGTTCGCTTTGCCTTTGCAGACCTCTCACACCTGTATAACCAATTCCCTCTACTAAACTCTCTCTGTTAAAATAACTGGTGGGGTTCTGCTCTTCTCACGGGATCTTGGCTGGTACAGAAAGGAGGTCACCTGTGCAATATTTCTTGGCCACTCAGTGACATAACTGATACCAGGACCAAGGTTTCATGATCCCAAATCCTAATTTTCTCCCCACTGTAACTACCACATCTATAGACCAATAGGATCAAAGATCGTACAGCATAACAATGAATGGGTTTCAAAGCCAAACTGCCTAGATTCGAATCCTGCCTCCAATTACTAGCTATGTGACCTATGGCAAGTTACTTAACTTCTCTGTGCCTCAGTCTCCCCATCAGTAAAACCTAAGTGGTAACAGAACCTATCATAAGTATATCGTGATGCATTAATGGGTATCAAGCACTTAAAATAGTACCTGGAATGTAGGACAAAAGTACCTAGTATCACTGTCATCACCATCAAGAAGCAGCATAGTAGAAACAATGTAGTTCTTAGTAACAAAGGTCTGTGTTTAAATCTTGGTTCTGCCCCTTATTCACTGTGTGTCTTTGGCAAGTTACTTTACCGATCTCAGCCTGTTTCCCCATCCCCATCATAAGCCAGATCTCTCAGTCTGAGAAGGAAATGTGACAGAACATGTAAAACGCTGTGTACAGCAAGCAAGTGCTGAATAAAAGGTTTCTCTCCTGTTACTAATTTAATCAAGTCTGCTGGACCCAAACCTCCATCTAGATCACTGCTACATGCACGCAATAAGTTTAGAACAAGGATACCTTGAGTTGTCATTGTGGAAAAGGAAGTGAACCTACCCTATCTCAAATTCTGATTGACCACCATCTTAGATGATTCACAACAAGAACTTCCTTCTAGGATGAGGTGATCAGTGGCTCTCAAATTAACTCAGTGACTTGCTACGACATGGCCATGTGAAATCTCCATTATATTTTACATCCCATCTACTTCCAAGGATTTTCAGTAACCTACGATAGAATGCTATTCGACTTAAAACTTTTTTTTAACATCTTTCTTGCTTACAATGGTTAGTTTCTGCTTTATAACAAAGTGAATCAGTTATACATATACATATGTCCCAATATCTCTTCCCTCTTGCGTCTCCCTCCCTCCCACCCTCCCTAACCCACCCCTCTAGGTGGTCACAAAACACCAAGCTGATCTCCTTGTGCTATGCGGCTGCTTCCCACTAGCTATCTGTTTTAAGTTTGGTAGTGTATATATGTCCATGCCACTCTCTCACTTTGTCCCAGCTTACCCTTCCCCTTCCCCGAATCCTCAAGTCCATTCTCTAGTAGATCTGCATCTTTATTCCCATCTTGCCCCTAGGTTCTTCATGACCACTTTTTCTTTCTTTTCTTTTTTTAAGATTCCATATATATGTGTTAGAATACGGTATTTGTTTTTCTCTTTCTGACCCACTTCACTCTGTATGACAGTCTCTAGGTCCATCCACCTCACTACAAATAACTGAGTTTCATTCCCTTTTATGGCTGAGTAATATTCCATTGTATATATGTGCCACATCTTCTTTATCCATTCATCTGTTGATGGACACTTTGGTTGCTTCCATGTCCTGGCTATTGTAAATAGAGCTGCAATGAATATTTTGGTACATGACTCATTTTGGTTTTTTTTTTGTTTGTTTTGTTTTTTTTTAATAATACACAATGTATTTATTTATTTATTTATGGCTGTGTTGGGTCTTCATTTCTGTGCATGGGCTTTCTCTAGTTGTGGCAAGCGGGGGTCACTCTTCATCGCGGTGCGCAGGCCTCTCACTATCGCGGCCTCTGTTGTTGCGGAGCACAGGCTCCAGACGCGCAGGCTCATTAATTGTGGCTCACGGGCCCAGTCGCTCCATGGCATGTGGGATTTTCCCAGACCAGGGCTCGAACCTGTGTCGTCTGCATTGGCAGGCAGATTCTCAACCACTGCGCCACCAGGGAAGCCCCATGACTCATTTTGAATTATGGTTTTCTCAGGGTATATGCCCAGTAGTGGAATTGCTGGGTCATATGGTAGTTCTATTTTTTGTTTTTTAAGGAACGTCCATACTGTTCTCCATAGTAGTTGTATCAATTTACATTCCCATCAACAGTGCAAGAGGGTTCCCATTTCTCCACACCCTCTCCAGACTTTATTGTTTGTAGATTTTTTGATTATGGCCATTCTGACTGGTGTGAAATGATATCTCATTGTAGTTTTGATTTGCATTTGTCTAATGATTAATGATGTTGAGCTTTCTTTCAAGTGTCTGTTGGCAATCATATATCTCCTTTGGAGAAATGTCTATTTAGGTCTTCTGCCCATTTTCGGATTGGGTTGTTTCTTTTCTTAATGTTGAGTTGCGTGAGCTGCTTGTAAATTTTGGAGATTAATCCTTTGTCAGTTGCTTCATTGGAAAATATCTTCTCCCATTCTGAGGGTTGTCTTTTGGTTTTGTTTATGGTTTCCTTTGCTGTGCAAAAGCTTTGAAGTTTCATTACGTCCCATTTGTTTATTTTTGTTTTTATTTCCATTTCTCTAGGAGGTGGGTCAAAAAGGATCTTGCTGTGATTTATGTCATAGAGTGTTCTGCCTATGTTTTCCTCTAAGAGTTTGATAGTTTCTGGCCTTACATTTAGGTCTTTAATCCATTTTGAGTTTATTTTTGTGTATGGTGTTAGGAAGTGTTCTAATTTCATTCTTCTACATGTAGCTGTCCAGTTTTCCCAGCACCACGTATTGAAGAGGCTCTTTTCTCCACTGTATATTCTTGCCTCCTTTATCAAAGATAAGGTGACCATATGTGTATGTCTTTATCTCTGGGCTTTCTATCCTGTTCCATTGATCTATATTTCTGTTTCTGTGCCAGGACCATACTCCCTTGATTACTGTAGCTTTGTAGTATAGTCTGAAGTCAGGGAGCCTCATCCCTCCAGCTCCATTTTTCTTTCTCAAGATTGCTTTTGCTATTCGGGGTCTTTTGTGTTTCCATACAAATTGTGAAATATTTTGTTCTAGTTCTGTGAAAAATGCCATTGGTAGTTTGATAGGGATTGCATTGAATCTGTAGATTGCTTTGGGTAGTAGAGTCATTTTCACAATGTTGATTCTTCCAATCCAAGAACATGGTATAACTCTCCATCTATTTGTATCATCTTTAATTTCTTTCATCAGTGTCTTATAATTTTCTGCATATAGGTCTTTTGTCTCCTTAGGTAGGTTTATTCCCAGATATTTTATTCTTTTTGTTGCAATGGTAAATGGGAGTGTTTTCTTAATTTCACTTTCAGCTTTTTCATCATTAGTGTATAGGAGTGCAAGAGATTTCAGTTTTTCACCATTGAGGACGATGTTGGCTGTGGGTTTGTCGCATATGGCCTTTATTATGTTGAGGAAAGTTCCCTCTATGCCTACTTTCTGCAGGGTGTTTATCATAAATTGGTGTTGAATTTTGTCAAAAGCTTTCTCTGCATCTACTGAGATGATCATATGGTTTTTCTCCTTCAGTTTGTTAATATGGTGTATCACGTTGATTGATTTGTGTATATTGAAGAATCCTTGCATTCCTGGGATAAACCCCACTTGATCATGGTGTATGATCCTTTTAATGTGCTGTTGGATTCTGTTTGCTAGTATTTTGTTGAGGATTTTTGCATCTATGTTCATCAGTAATATTGGCCTGTAGTTTTCTTTCCTTGTGACATCTTTGTCCGCTTTTGGTATCAGAGTGATGGTGGCCTCGTAGAATGAGTTTGGGAGTGTTCCTCCCTCTGCCCAATTTTGGAAGAGTTTGAGAAGCATAGGTGTTAGCTCTTCTCTAAATGTTTGATAGGATTCGCCTGTGAAGCCATCTGGTCCTGGACTTTTGTTTGTTGGAAGATTTTTAATCACAGTTTCAATTTCAGCGCTTGTGATTGGTCTGTTCATATTTTCTATTTCTTCCTGGTTCAGTCTCAGAAGGTTATGCATTTCTAAGAATTTGTCCATTTCTTCCAGGTTGTCCATTTTATTGGCATACAGTTTCCTGCAGTAATCTCTCACGATCTTTTGTATTTCTGCAGTGTCAGTTGTTACTTCTCCTTTTTCATTTCTAATTCTATTGATTTGAGTCTTCTCCCTTTTCTTCTTGATGAGTCTGGCTAATGGTTTATCAATTTTGTTTATCTTCTCAAAGAACCATCTTTTAGTTTTATTGATCTTTGCTATCGTTTCCTTCATTTCTTTTTCATTTATTTCTGATCTGATCTTTATGATTTCTTTCCTTCTGCTAACTTTGGGGTTTTTTTGTCCTTTTTCTCTAATTGCTTTAGGTATAAGGTTAGGTTGTTTATTTGAGATGTTTCCTATTTCTTAAGGTAGGATTGTATTGCTATTAACTTCCTTCTTAGAACTGCTTTTGCTGCATCCCATAGGTTTTGGGTCGTCGTGTTTTCGTTGTCATTTGTTTCTAGGTATTTTTTGATTTTCTCTTTGATTTCTTCAGTGATCTCTTGGTTATTAAGTAGTGTGCTGTTTAGTCTCCATGTGTTTGTATTTCTTACAGACTTTTTCCTGTAATTGATATCTAGTCTCATAGTATTGTGGTCGGAAACGATACTTGATACGATTTCAATTTTCTTAAATTAACCAAGGCTTGAATTGTGACCCAAGATATGATCTATCCTGGAGAATGTTCCATGAGTACTTGAGAAGAAAGTGTATTCTGTTGTTTTTGGACAGAATGCCCTATAAATATCAATTAAGTCCATCTTGTTTAATGTATCATTTAAAGATTGTGTTTCCTTATTTATTTTCATTTTGGATGATCTGTCCATTGGTGAAAGTGGGGTGTTGAAGTCCCCTACTATGATTGTGTTACTGTCGATTTCCCCTTTTATGGCTGCTAGTATTTGCCTTATGTATTGAGGTGCTCCTATGTTGGGTGCATAAATATTTACAATTGTTATATCTTCTTCTTGGATCGATCCCTTAATCATTATGTAGTGTCCTTCTTTGTCTCTTCTGATAGTCCTTATTTTAAAGTCTATTTTGTCTGATATGAGAATTGCTACTCCAGCTTTCTTTTGGTTTCCATTTGCATGGAATATCTTTTTCCATCCCCTTACTTTCAGTCTGTATGTGTCTCTAGGTCTGAAGTGGGTCTCTTGTAGACAGCATATATATGGGTCTTGTTTTTGTATCCATTCAGCCAATCTGTGTCTTTTGGTGGGAGCATTTAGTCCATTTACATTTAAGGTAATTATCGATATGTATGTTCCTATTCCCATTTTCTAAATTGTTTTGGGTTCGTTATTATAGTCTTTTCCTTCTCTTGTGTTTCCTGCCTAGAGAAGTTCCTTTAACATTTGTTGTAAAGCTGGTTTGGTGTTGCTGAATTCTCTTAGCTTTTGCTTGTCTATAAAGGTTTTAATTTCTCCATAAAATCTGAATGAGATCCTTGCTGGTTAGAATAATCTTGGTTGTAGGTTTCTCTCCTTCATCACTTTAAATATGTCCTGCCACTCCCTTCTGGCTTGCAGAGTTTCTGCTGAAAGATCAGCTGTTAACCTTATGGGGATTCCCTTGTATGTTACTTGTTGTTTTTCCCTTGCTGCTTTTAATATTTGTTCTTTGTATTTAATTTTTGATTGGTTGATTAACATGTGTCTTGGCATGTTTCTCCTTGGATTTATCCTGTATGAGACTCTCTGTGCTTCCTGGACTTGGTTAACTATTTCCTTTGCCATATTAAGAAAGTTTGCAACTATGATCTCTTCAAATATTTTCTCAGTCCCTTTCTTTTTCTCTTCTTCTTCTGGGACCCCTATAATTCGAATGTTGGTGCGTTTAATGTTGTCCCAGAGGTCTCTGAGACTGTCCTCAGTTCTTTTCATTCTTTTTTCTTTATTCTGCTCTGCAGTAGTTATTTCTACTATTTTATCTTCCAGGTCACTTATCCGTTCTTCTGCCTCAGTTATTCTGCTATTGATCCCTTCTAGAAAATTTTTAATTTCATCTATTGTGTTGTTCATCACTGTTTGTTTGCTCTTTAGTTCTTCTAGGTCCTTGTTTGACGTTTCTTGTATTTTCTCCATTCTATTTCCGAGATTATGGATCATCTTTACTATCATTATTCTGAATTCTGTTTCAGGTAGACTGCCTATTTCCTCTTCATTTGTTAGGTCTGGTGGGTTTTTACCTTGCTCCTTCATCTGCTGTGTGTTTCTCTGTCTTCTCATTTTGCTTAACTTACTGTGTTTGGGGTCTCTTTTTCACAGGCTGCAGGTTCATAGTTCCTGTTGTTTTTGGTGTCTGTCCCCAGTGGCTAAGGTTGGTTCAGTGGGTTGTGTAGGCTTCCTGGTGGAGGGGACTAGTGCCTGTGTTCTGGTGGATGAGACTGGATCTTGTCTTTCTGGTGAGCAGGTCCACGTCTGGTGGTGTGTTTTCGGGTGTCTGTGACCTTATTATGATTTTTAGGCAGCCTCTCTGCTAATGGGTGGGGTTGTGTTCCTGTCTTGCTAGTTGTTTGGCATAGGGTGTCCAGCACTGTAGCTTGCTGGTCATTGAGTGGAGCTGGATCTTGGTGTTGAGATGGAGATCTCTGGGAGATTTTCGCTGTTTGATATTACGTGGAGCTGGGAGGTCTCTTGTGGACCAGTGTCCTGAAGTTGGCTCTCCCACCTCAGTGGCACAGCCCTGCCGCCTGGCTGGAGCACCAAGAGCCTGGTGGTCTAGTGGTTAGGATCCGGCACTTTCACTGCTGTGGCCTGGGTTCAATCCCTGGTGGCGGAACTGAGATCCCCAAAGCTGCTAGTGTTGGGGGGTCTCCTGCAGAGGCGGGGGGTGGCTCTGTCTCACTGTGAGGACAAGGACACTGGCAGCAGAAGTTCTGCGAAGTACTCCTTGGCATGAGCCCTCCCAGCATCTGCCATTAGCCCCACCAAAGAGCCCAGGTAGGCTCCAGTGTTGGGTCACCTCAGGCCAAACAACCAACCATGACTTAAAACTTAAAGTCAGAAACAGAGACCTGAACCCAGAGGTGAAGGAGGAGGGGGAAATGGGCAGATAATCTACTCTGATCCTGAGTCCAAATGGGTATTATCTCCAAGTATCAAATAAATCCTGTTTCCCAACAGCCAAGGTAAAAAGGGAAACATAATCGCTTATGTAATCCTCATTTTTGATTAGGGAAAGGGATCATTTTAGTGAGAGGAAAGTTTCCATGACACTAAATAGAGAAATTTAAGTAAGTGGGACTTTAAATAAGAAATATTGAATAACACACGGGTAGTATCTTCAGTGGTAGCTCTTCAGAAGTTAGAAGGACTCATTACACGGCTTTTTATTACTTGATCAAATAGAGCTAGGCCTTTGCAACACCAGATTGGTATATTATCTGCAAAAGCATCAAAGATGACAATCATAGCTTGACAGCTTGTTCAGGGCTTTGTCAGACCAGGAAGGAGAGTAACACAATTTCTCAAGATGTTCCAGAATATAAATTACTTTTTCCCTTCAAAGAAAGACAAGAACATGGCTGAGAATGGAAAGAGGACAGCGTGCCTTCGAGATGACTGATGGAAATACAGGAACACACAACTGAAAGCGATTCCTCAGATCTGTCAGTCCCCAAAATGGTCCTCTTCCTGTGAGCATCTGAGCTGCCAACCCAATCCATCACTCTGGCTATTTCCATCTACCTCCTCCAATTGCTCAGACCAGCACTTTTCTGTAAGCAAGTCTCTTCCCTCTCACCCTGCTGCCAGAGCCACTGTGGGTCATGTCAAAATAGCACACACTGCCAAGAGCAGTGATCAAAGAGGTGAAGGGATAAAAGAAAAAAATAATCCAAAGACCTGAACCCGAGGCAGGATACACAGAGGTTAAGAATTTAGGATTTAGAATTAGAAGACTGGGGCTCAAATCCCAGTTCTCACACTTAACCATTTGTGAGATCGTGGGCAAATTATTTCACCTCTCTAAACTTCCCTTTCCTGTTTCTGTAAAAATGGGTATAATAACAGTATCCATGTCACATGCTGTGGGAAGGAATTGCTGAAACTAAGTTGGTAAAGACCTCCCCCTAGAGCTTGTGAACATTAGCTGTGACGGTGAGGGCTAGAACGAAGATGCTGATTGATGATGGTGATACTCTGTACGCAAAGATGATGTGGTATCACTCGGCAGAGACAGGTTTTGCTACAGTAAGAAACAACACCAAAATCTCCACGGCTTCACGCTGCCAAGTTTATGTCTCATTCACACCATGTGCTCACTTAGGGTCCCAGGTGGGCAGGGGCTTCACTTGCACGTGTGCTTCTACGGTCACCGCGTGCCATGATCAGAGCTTCTGTCCAAAAGTGTCACTCCCGGTCACGATGCATTGATCCAGGGGTCGCAAACTACAGCCCACGGGCCAGCCACCTGTTTTTCTACACAAAGTTTCATAGGAACATGGCTGCACCTGCTCCTGTGCGTACTCTCTGCCGCTGCTTCCACACTACGGCAGCAGAGCTGAGCGGTTGCAACAGAGACTACAGGGCCCATAAGCTGACAATACGTATTTACTCTCTGGTCCTTCAGGAAGAAGTTTACTGACCTCAGCATTGGTCTCAGCAAGTCACTCAGTCACACCTAACTTTGAAGTAGGAAAACATAATCCTACTATGGTCCCGGAAAACAGAGAACTAGAAATACTTGGTGGACAACACTATAGCCTATCATTAGTGACTTACCAAGCCACCAACAGGGCAGCATTTTTGAAATGGCAGCAATTCTTTTTCCAGGAGCAGGCATGGATTTGAATGGAACTAATACAGCTGAGCTAATCTCACCGGAGCACTGTTTCATTGGGTGATGTCCCTGCTCAGGAACGTTCACTGGATCCCTAATATATAAAAGATAAAATTCCAACCCCTCTCCTTGACACTCAAGATCCTCAAAAATCTGGCATATATATATATTACCCATCCTATAATATTCCCCACTATTCCCAACCAGGATTCCTTTGCTTCTATCTATCTAATCTCTCTCAGAAACTAAGAAAATGTCCATGGCCACATAGTCAGGGACAGGTGGCATTATCCCCATGTCCGTCTGACTCCAGGGCAGAGGCCTGTCCTCTCCAAGTACTCTTATGTTACCATGATACCTGTTATTTCCCCTCTTTCTTTCTTCCTTTCTTTCTCTCTCTCTCTCTTTCTTTCTTCTCTCTCTCTTTCTTTCTTTCCTCCCTCCCTCCCTTCCTTCCTTTTTCTTGGACCCATGAGAAACACAAGCCTCCATTTTCTGCTGCAGCCCAGAATGCCTTATAGAGCACTGGATGAAGCGATGGTCTCCCCACACCTCCCTTTCCCTTTGAGATCACGGCCCTAAACCACCCTCTGACCTTTCCCTCTGACTGCCGCCTACCTAACAAACAAGACGATCTGGAGGCACTGGCGCCAGGCTGAGGCAGTGGACAGAAGCTGCCATGTTACCCAGGGAAGCAGAGCAGCAGCTGAGTCAGCTGGAAAGAAAAGGAACGGAGGGCCCGCCCCGCCCCCACCCAGGAGAGCAGGCATCCTGTCCCGACAGCCCAGCCTCCAGAAAGAAGCTTGGGTTGCTGGTCCCTTTCCTTTCCACCTTCTGGGAGAGATGGCAGCTCAGCTGCCCTGAGAGACACCCATGGGAGAACAATGTGAAGCCTGAACTGAAAAAACCTAAGGAGATCAGCAATGAGACTCTGCCCAGGCAGAGGTGAGCCCAAACAAGCTCCTGAGTAAGGACACGCTGGCCATGGGAGCAGGGGCACAGAGAGCTTCCCTATGCGGTGGGTGGGTACACTCCTGCTGCTGCTGTGCTTTGTTCTGGCTCCTAGAACACGGGGCCCACTTTGGGAGGAGTGTTACGACCAGGCAGTGCTCCACCAAGGCCCCAACCATGTGGCTCCACATCTTTGTCCCTGCCATTTCTCCCTCAGAGCGGTACTTGCATCCTCCTGGGAGCCCTCTCTGGCTCCTTCCTCTACACAAAGACCAAGGCTGGGCTGGTCCTGGGAAAAGGGGATGTCCCCAGGTGCTTGCCTCATGGTTAAAAGCATGACCCTTGGAGGCAGACAGATCTGGATTTCAACTTCAGTTCCTTCTCTAGTTAGCTGTGTGACTTTGGCTAAGTCACTTAACCTCCCTGAGCCTCAATCTTCTCATTCTACAAAGTACCCTGCCTTGGAGGGTTGAGAGTATCTGAGCTGAAGCACTGATTTGTGCATGGTGCCTGGTACGGTGGAAAAGCTTAATCCATGGCAATGGCCATGGCAGTAATGTCGGGCTATAATTACCATCTTCCTCCTTAATGGGGAAGCATATGGAATTTAAGTCTCTGCCTCCTGCTATATCATTTGTCACAGACCTTCAAGTCCCTTACCTACTTACCAACTTACGTATCTCTATAGAAGACACAAATCAGAATCCAGACTGGGTCACATCTGAGTGGGGCAAAACCCCTGCTCCAGGCCTTCTACCCATGAGGCTAGCTGCTCCTAAAAGGCCAAGGCAAACTTGAGCACAGTGACCAGGAAAGTCTTTGCAGCCCAAAGCAAAAGATTCTACAGGCCTTTCCCTGGTACCTCTAAAATATATCTGCTCCCAACTTAGCAAAACATAACAGTGGATAAGGCCTTCTAGGGCAAGACAGAAAGCGGAAGTTAAAAATAGAAGTTAGAAAAGAGCTGCTTTACTTACAGGCAACAGTCTCTTCCTCAGATCCATTATCCTCCACACTCTGTGTATTCTCACGTGTGTCTGTAAAACTCCTTCAGATCTGGCAGGAGTCAGATTTGGGAGTTGTTTCTCTAATTAAGTAACCGAGCTTGTGTCTCATGAATTAGGGGATATTTTATAAACATTAACTGCTGTAACTATGTAAAGTGATGCCTCATTTATCCAGTATGATCTGGGCACTGGGTATGTTATATAAATTGCCTTAACAAATAAAAGGATGATTTGTCACTATCAGCGTCAAAACTAACATTTAGCACTTAGCTGGAAGTTCTAAACCTTGTCACATACTTTTCGGCCTCACTAAACAAAGCACGCTAACAATCATTAATCATCCCGATAACTCAGGGCCATCACTATAAACATCAACCATTCCAGGGGGGCTTCAATGACACTATTCAAGAACTACTGAGGTATGGGATTATTGTGTCTTTTTTCTATCCCTAAAGATCCCAGAGTTTAGAAGTTCTTTTGTCTGCTTTTTATATGTATACGCCTCTTCCTTCTCTATCGGCAGTCACTTCTTGCTGCTTTGAGTATGCCTGCCACAACTTCCTTCTAATGTGTCATTTCTAATCTTCTATGAAGTCGGAAAGCAAATTAAGCTTATTAGAACTCCACATAAACCAAGAGTAAATAAGCTCTAAGGCTGAAGGGACTCGTTTCTGAATAAAGAACTGAAGGTTAGTACACGGTCGTTGTGACATCTGTCTTGGCTAATAGAAATCTGATCCAAACTTCCATGGAGGAACGAAGTTCACCTATTACTCACCAGTGTAACAAGCCCGCCTGTTAAGATGAAGCTTTGATAATTAAGAAGAAACAAGGACGGAAGGAAAGAAGGGAGAGGGAAAGGAGGAAGGGAGGGGAGAGAGAGAGAGAAGGGAAGGAAAGAAAGAAGGAAGGAAGGAGGGAGGAAGGGAAAGGAGAGGAAGAATGAACAGGTACTAATGTACAATGTTCCAGGGCCTTTGCATATACGAGCTAGCTTCCCACACAACAGGCCCATGAAGGGGATACTATTATTATACCCATTTTGCAGGTACGGACTCTGAGGCACAGCAAAGGTAAGACTGAGCACAAGGGCCTAGAGTGGAAGATTGGGTTCTGGAGGCATGATGGTGTGCCATCTCCTGGTACAGGCTCCTGCAAGAACCCCAAGAATGTGGTGGCGGACAGAGTAGGTGGATGAGAAGGGCAAGACACCAGCAGGGAACAGTTGTGTGTGGTTGCCTAGTGCAAAGGTCCCCTCTTCGTGGTGGTCACGGGGGAAGAGGAGATGTGGGTGTCCCTTAACTGAGTGCCTCAGTTGCTCAGAGGTCCCTGATGTAGCCACGTTTACTCCGTGGGACAAAGGAGAGATGGGAAACGAAAGCCCATTGAGCTGGCAAAGCTCTGGGGTGGCTGATGACTCTCTGCCCTGCTCAGCATCGCCTTGAGCACTGGAGTGGGTGGGGACTGAGCCCTCTGCTGACTAGCCAGCCTGTCTGTGAGGCTCTTCTGGTAACTCTCAGTAGCCGCTGGTTTAGCTTTTTGTTTAAAGAGATGCAAATAAGTGGAAGACTTTAGCCCCGGGAAAATCATAATACAAAGTCTTTTAAGAACTATTCATGGAACTTTTAACCCCCTTTTGTCATTTTAGCTTTAAAACATGCACCCTAAGTTGGTATTAAAAAGCAGTACTGGGCTTCCCTGGTGGCGCAGTGGTTGAGAGTCCGCCTGCCGATGCAGGGGACACAGGTTCGTGCCCCGGTCTGGGAGGATCCCACATGCCATGGAGCGGCTGGGCCCGTGAGCCATGGCCACTGAGCCAGTGCATCCGGAGCCTGTGCTCCACAACGGGAGAGGCCACAACAGTGAGAGGCCCGCGTACCGCAAAAAAAA
>NW_006792448.1:917227-970476 GCF_000442215.2 Lipotes vexillifer
GGCCTCCCAAACCAAAAAAAAAAAAAAAAAAAAAAAAAAGCAGTACTTAGTATTCACTGTCTCGTGATGATTTTGATAATGACATTTACCTGATACTTTTCCTCATCCTTTCACTCTTTCATTCTGCCTTTTCTGCATCCTGCTGGTCCCCTTCCTTATACATCTTTGTCTAGTGGAATAATTCTAAACACGTTGTCATATTTTTATTCAGATTACCAACATCATTTTTAACATTTTCAGCCAAAATAAATAAATAAATACCCATTTTGCAGGTACAGACTCTGAGGTACAGCAAAGATAAGACTGAACACAAGAGCTAGTACCAGCTAGTAGGATACGATTGAAGCAAATCTTAGATGAAATTCAGCCAATTGTTTAACATTTCTCAACTCTGTCTGCAAACACAGCCACATGAACAGTGCCGGTAGCTCAGAAAAGTCCCCATCTTGGCCCTTTGACAACTCAGCCAGCACCTTGCTTCTCAGGAGGCTGTTTTGAACACAGGCAGCAGGGATCCTCCATGAAGCAGGGACCTCAGGACCCCCAGGGCATCCAACACCAGGGCCCACAGATTTTACCTCTTGCATGCAGGAGGCATGGCCTAGACAATCTTTCTAACTAATCACTGATCCCAAACACCATTCAGTACACCAGTGAAAAATCATTTCTCACATACCTTATGCTAATTAACCCACAGGTATAGATATCAGGGATGCCTGGAATGCTGGGTAACTATCTCTGGAATGTTAGTTCCTGATTAGGGTACCTTGAACAGGGTACCTTGAATTAGGGTACTCACTTACCCCTGAGATGCACACTGGAGTTAAACTGTGTCCACACTCCTGCTGCAACTTTTATATGGAAATATTTTAGAGTAAACTATCACACAGACACTCACTTGCACTAGGCTCTGGGTCAGGGCTAGCCATCTGGAGACAAAGGGAGTGAGGATGTCCCAGGTAAGGAACCCCCAAAGCAGAGGCTTAGAGGTGGCAAAGCTCAGATGGGTTCAGAGAAGTCTAACTTCTACACAGTGGGATCCACAGGCTACTGAATAAACTGGGGAGGGGAGGTACCAAGGGAAGAAGAGGTTGAGAGGAGTTACAGTCAAATAAGTTAAGCAGTTGTCTTTTGTCTTTATACAGGATTATCGGGACCTATAATGTGCTAGTATGTCTGGGGACTCGCTGGGAAGGTCTGCAGCATTTCTCAAATTACTTAGTCTATGGAACCACTTTTCTACAGAGCACCTTAAGGGACTACACTCTGAGGAAGGTAATGCAAGAAACACAGTATAAAAAATATAGGGGCTAGAGCTGGCTCATCCCAGCTGGGAAATATCGGGCTGCTGGCTGGAGAGAAAAAAGAAATGTACTTACTGGGCTAAGGTTTAAGATACCAAATTAATGGGTCTTTTCCTGAGGATGGAGGGAAAACAAACTGATGTGTCCCTGGAGATGGAGAGAACTTTCCTCGTAAGCCCCCTCACAGTGAGTTGCTGTGGAAGCAGCAGGTAAGGCAAAGGAAGATGAGTAGAGTGTAGGATGCGCCTGGTGATCAAGCAAATATGGGTAAAGGTGAGAAATAATATTCCTGGGCCTGACTTCCTATAGGTGCCAGCTTGCAGAGCCTCGATAAATAAAAGTCATAAGTTAATGCCATGAAGCAGCAAACAGGATCTCCAAGAAATCATGGGGGGAGAGCAAGGGTGGAATCTAGGGGAGGTTGCATCCTATTCCCAAGACAGAGGGGCTGAGGCTAACCCTGCATCACGGAAGACAGCTCCGTGGGCATCTACCCACATGAGGCTGGCCCAAGGAAAGGGAGAGAGAAGGGATGCCGAGTGCAAGGGCGGAGGAGATGGACACCAGACAACTTTTGGAGGAGAGAGTTGCATGGGATTCAGAGGAGGTGACAATCAAGCCTGCTTCATGACCCCAGACCCACGCTACTAGTACACTAGAACAAAACAGACCGATCCACTCCACCCCAACTATTTTAGTTTATAGCATCAAACCACAAACAATACCAAGTTTAAAATATCATGTAATGAATACATTTATGAAAAAGGACTGAATAGGAAAAAAAACTACATATTCTTTAAAATTTTCTAACTGGTATGAAATCACTTTCCCAAAGTGAACTAGTGTTTCTTGTTCAATTTTAATCTCTTCTTCCAAAGAGGAACCAAAGTCAATCAAATAAAAATATTTATGGATAATTCGGTATCATTCAGGATGCCTTTGGCTGCAAAATAATGAGAAACTCATCTCAAAGTGGCTTAAACAGTAAGTACACTTATCGTTTCACAAAACTAGAGGCCATAGCATGGCACCGGCCTCAGCATGGCACCGGCCTCAGCCCTTGCCCTGAGATTCTCCTGGCTTCATGCTCCCACTGGAGGTGGGCGGCCCCTGCAGCGCTGATCTTCATAGTTACACATGACGATGTCCATAGGCAGAGGGACCAACCCACATCTCCCTGTAGCTTTTTTTTTTTTAATTGTAGGAAACTTTTATCAGAAGCTCCCAGCAAGCCCTCTCATGGTCTGTTTGGGGTCATGTGCACATCCTAAGCCGATCATAAGCCTGGAGGATGCATGCCCTTAAACCAGTCAGATCTGCTCTTGGAGCTAAGGGTGGGTCCGTTTCTCCTGAGATGCCTGGTTGAGGAAGGGGAGAAGGTACCTGAATAAACTGGAAGGAAAGGCACAAATGGTTGTTGGATAGGCAACCAACAATACCTACTACAAATGCCACAAGCTAGTCACTACAGGAGACAAAGTTATAAGTCACAGACTACTCTCTCAAAACATTTAGGTTATGGTTGAGTTAAAGCACAGATGCATATAAATGGAAAATAATTATAATACACAAGGCAATGTATTTAAGTACCAAATACAATGTATTCTACTAGACAGAATCCAAGACAGATTCATCCTAAACCAAACTGTGTTCTATTAGAAACCAAGTCATAAGGAGACTGGGTTTTTCTGAGGGTGAAGATATTACCTAATTATATATCATAATCGGCTTCACACTCCTTAAAGGAAGGTGTTCCATTTCGAGTTCATAATATAATAAAGAGATTAAAATCCAAGGCTATTTTCACAAACATATTATTCTTTTAAGTGACTTAAGGATAATGCTCCACAGGAAAGCAGAAAATAACAAGTAAAATATCTGTGGAAAGTTACTCATGCTGAGACTGTAGTTAAGCTCTTTAGAAATACATTCATAGATACAGACTTCATTGATATACATCTCAGCTTAGAAGTAAAGTAAAGACAGATGGTCTTTAGAAAAACTGTTCTATTTACAGATCAGTGAAGTGAGAATTAGTGAGATTCTGCTATAATGCCTAATTAGGATTAATTAGCTAATGTTCTCAAAGCACAGAGCAAGGATAAAATGTAGTACAAGGTTGAATCGTACCACTGTAGAGAGGCTGAATATTAATTCCATTCGGGAAACATTCACCCAACTAATATATGTAGATACTTTCTGCTGCAGGAGGTGACTCTTAGGGTGTGCTGGACTAAGTGGTCCACTTCCAAAAAAGAGAGCATGGAAATGCGGAAAGAGTAGCTTTTTATGGTGGAGAAGACGTGGGAAACCTCTCCTTAATTACATGATCAAGGTTAACATCATCAGTGATGTCTGTGGATGTCCTGCACCCCGAGATGATGTGACAAGAAGGGCACTTCACCTCTGTGGTGTTCCTTCCAAAACCCTACAACCCTAGTCTGATCATGAGAAGAACATCAGACAAACCCAGCCGGGGGGACATGATACTGAGCCAGTACTCCTCAAGACTGCTAAGGTCATGAACAAACAAGGAAAGACTGAGCAATTATCACAGACCAGCGGAGGCTGGGGAGACATGACAACTAAGTGTGATGCCTAACTTTGGACTGGCTCCTGGAACAGGAAGAGGACATTAATGGAAAAGCTGGTGAAATCCAAATAAAGTACAGTGTTTAGTTAAAACAAACAAACAAACAAAAAGAGTCAGCTCAAGGCATGAATGATGAAGATAAAGGTGCATGGAAATTTTTAAAACAAAAACCATCCATAAATGGAGAACACAACAATATCAAGTTTACTTATGTGTCTTTCAAAAGATAAAGTAAAAAATTTTTTTTTTTGGTCTTGTCTTAGAAGTTCAGGATAGGATTTTTTTCTTGGCTAGGCCATTACTCACCGTAGAAAGGAAACTCAGGAATTATTTAATGTGTGGAAAAGCTGAGACTCGGACAAATCAAGACAAACTAGTAAGAAGACCAGTAGTGTTGGTTAGTGAATGAAACAGGAGGGCATGATTTGTTTGAGATTCTTCTCCTGATGTTAGGGACGTGACCAAGTTGTAAATTCTTGGAGGGCAGGAGCTCTTTCTTACTCATTTTTATAACCTTCACAGTGCTTGGCATGCAGTAGATATTTAATATTAACATCCGTTGATTCGATTTAGAAGATCCAGTTTCAGAGTCTAACATCTCTCAGGAGGTTTTAGCTGGGAGGGGAGGGAGCCTTGGAGAATGAATGATTAAGGGTGAATTTTCAAACACAGAGGGACTGAAAAAGTTGTTTGATTGACGGTCCCAAACCCAACTGTTGTATTGTTGTGTTTTTCCACTAGCTCAGCTTCTTCAAGGAGCCATATTGATGGCTTTGACAGGCAATGCTCCCTAATTTCACACCACTTTTATACATTTTCAGACCTCTAGCTCCTTCATATCTCATTTAAGCTTTACTGATAACCTTGAGATAGAAAAACCGCATTAATCTCAATTTTCAGTTGAGGACTTTGAAGCCCACAGAAAGTAAGTGTGTATGCAGAGCTGAACTACGATAGAGCCCCAGGGAAAACCTAGGTATGCCTTGTCAATCAAGTATACACACTAGGCATATCTCCCAAATATAACATCACCCTGTGTCCTGTGGGTGCCTCCTGGTCCACCATCTTCTCATGTCTTCTTTCTGTCTGACTTTAAGGCCAATTTGACATAGCCTACTAAGAATGTAGATCATTAAAAGGTCTGAATAAGACTTATAACTCACCACCTGGAACTTTCTAGTTAATTAAATGCTCCATGACAGCTTCCTTTGGCATGCGAAACCAGAAACTTATGCTTTGATCTAGCAAGACTCTCTGGGACCACTGGTCTAGAAAGAAAATGAGCAGGACAGAGTCATGATTTTAGCACAGGTGAGCATCCTCCAGGGCTGGCTGTGAGGGATGGACAGCTGTGTTCCCAGTCGGTAAGATCAAATCTGCCGCTGCAACAAGCTATTTCCAGCCTATGCCACCCCCTTCCGATGGACTCTTCCTCTGGGTCTGTGAGGAGGTGTACAAAGTGCTTTGGTAAAGATCAGTAAACAAAAATCCCAACCTGGTCCAGAAGACCTCTTCTCTCTGGATCAAAATATGGTTTTGGTGAGGATGGATGGGAATTGAGTAGAGGGGAAATGAGGAAATTTTGGGGGGTAATAGAAACATCCGTATCTTGATTAGGGTGATGGTCACATGGGTGGGCATAGTCATTAAACTGAACACTTAAGATCTGTGTAAAATCTACTTAAATGTTAAAAAATAATAATAACGACATCTGAAATTGAACATGCTAAGAGTTACTCTAAACCATGATGAGTGCTTTGGGGCTGCTATTCCATAATCTGAACATCCTACTTCTATTAATGTGGCCTGAGTTTGATTTCACTTTTTTTTTTAAGCAGCATCATCACACTCTTGCCATTTATGGAATTTGTGGCTGATGATAACTGTCAAGTCTTTCTTCCTTTCAGGCATGAGTTGCTACCAGGCAGCACATCCCGATCTGACTTTATGTAACTGATGTCTATTTGGCTAGATATGTAAAACAGCAGCATGCACCTCAAGGCTAACTGACGGTATTTAAGGAATTCCTTGGAACTTTGGTGTATGGAGAGAGACTGAGAAGGCTGGGCTTGGAAAAAGGTCTGGAGATCATGAGTGACATTTCCCCTCACTGCCCCTTCATAGACAGGTTCTCCCACAAGAGTCACGTAAGGAATTCATGAAGTGCTCTTGGTATGATGTTCCTTAGGGGAGTGACCTAAGTTGAGCTATTCTAAGAGGATTAGCCAGAGACAGAACAGGTCAACAAGTCGAAACATCAAGCAGAAGCAAACTAGGGATCAGGCAGAGTGTAGCACAGGAGCTAAGAACACAGTTTTGGGCATCAGATCAACCAGGATTTGAATTCCAGTACCATCCCTTACTGACCATGTGACCTTGGACAAGAAGTCATTTATTCTCACTGTGCCTCAGATCAGCTCATCCATGAAATGGGCATAATAGTAGCATCTCTCCCATAGAGTCGTTCTGAGAGTTAAATTGGCGAATATGTGTAAGTCCCTAGAAGGGTATCCAGCAGTAAACACTGCTGCATTCATTTTTTTTTTTTCTTTTTTTTTTTGTGGTATGTGGGCCTCTCACTGCCGCGGCCTCTCCCGCTGCGGAGCACAGGCTCCGGACGCGCAGGCCCAGCGGCCATGGCTCACGGGCCCAGCCGCTCCGCGGCACGCGGGATACTCCCGGACCGGGGCACGAACCCGCGTCCCCTGCATCGGCAGGCAGACTCCCAACCACTGCGCCACCAGGGAAGCCCTGCTGCATTCATTTTAAGCGATCGTTATTATTTACAGTATTACTCTCTTCTGAAATACCTCCTTTGTTTATCTAAGTTCTATTCATTCCTTCAAGGGCTACATATAGACCCACTTAGATAAACAAAGGAAGTATTTCAGAAAGGAGCACTGCTTGGTAGCAATTCATGCTTAAAAGGAAGGAGACTTGGCAGTTTTCATTAGCCACAAATTCCATAAATGGCAAGAGTGTAATGAAGTTGCTGCTTTAAAAAAAAAAAAAAAAAAAACCCGAATGCAATCTCAGACCACATTAATAGAAGCAGAAAGTTTAAAGCATGGAAATAACAGCCCCAATGCAGTTGTTACTGTTTAAATAGTTAACATATTCAATTTCAGATATCATTATTGTTTTTTAACATTGAGGTAGAATTTACACAGATCTTAAGTATTTAACATAATGAGTTTTGATGACCATGTCCACCTGTATAACCATCCCCCCAATCAAGAAACAATGTTTCTGTAACCCCAGAAATTTTCCTCACAGCCCCTTCCAGTCAATTCCCACCCACTCCTGACAAAGGCAGCCACTGTTTTGATTTCTATCACCATGAATTAGTTTTGTCTGTTCCTGAGCTTCATGTAAATAAATCATTTAAGAAGTACCAGGTTTTTTCTGGCTTTTATTTCCCCACTCACTATTTTGTTTTTGAGATTCTGTTGCGTGTATCAGTATTTCATTCTTTTTTATTGTTGAGTATTATTCCCTTTTCCATTATCATACCACAATTCATTCCCTGTTGATGAGCTCTTGGGTTGATTCCAGTTTGGGACTATTATGAATAAAGCTGCTACAAATATTCTCATATGAGTTTTATATAGACATATGTTTTCATTTCTCTTGTGTAAAGATTTAAGAGTGAAATAGCTGGGCCATAGGGTGTGTTTAACTTTATAAGAACTGTCAAACAGTTCTCCAAGATGGTTGTATCATTTACATGCACACCAGTATTGTCCAAGCATCTCAGTTGCTCCATATTCTTGCCAACATTTGATATTGCCAGCCTTTCTGATTTTAGTTATTCTCAAGTCATGAATAGCATCTCATTTAATCTGCACTTCCCTTATGACAAATGATGCAAACTCTTTACTGGCCTTTGTATATCATCTTTTGTCAAATATCTGTCCAAGTCTTTTGCCCATGTTTTTCATCGGGTTATTTGTCTTATTATTGATTTGTAGGAGTTCTTTATGGCATTTTAAGTAAGTCTTATTTATATGTGTTGCAAATATTTCCTCCTAGTCTGTAGATTGCCTATTCATTTTCTTAATAACGTCTCTTCATGAACAGAAATATCCAATTTCGATTAAGTCCAATACATCCTTTCTTTCTTTTATGGTTAGTGTCTTTTGTGTCCCAATCTCTAACTAATCAAAAATCTTAAAGATGATCTCCTGTGTTTTCTCCTTGAAGTTTTATGTTTAGCTTTCACATTAAGTCTATGATCTAATATTAGTTTTGATGTGTACAGTGGAGCCGGGATCAAGGTTCATTTTATTTATAGATAGATACCAATTTTTTCCAGCACCATCTGTTAAACGGCCCTTCTTTTTTTTTTTTTTTTGGTGTACGCGGGCCTCTCACTGCTGCGGCCTCTCCCGTTGCGGAGCACAGGCTCCGGACGCGCAGGCTCAGCGGCCATGGCTCACGGGCCCAGCCGCTCCGCGGCACGCGGGATCCTCCCGGACCGGGGCACGAACCCGTGGTCCCTGCATCGGCAGGCGGACTCTCAACCACTGCGCCACCAGGGAAGCCCCTAAACGGCCCTTCTTGGCTTGACTTTGCATCTTTGTCAAAAATCAATTAATTGTAGATGTGTGGGTCTATTTCTAGTCTCTATTCTGTTTCATTGATCTACTTGTTTCTCCTATGTCAGAATCATACTATCTTTGTTACTATAACTTTATAGTAAATCTTGAAATCAGGTGGATTACTTACTGCTGGACATCCACCAATGTTGTTCTTTTTCAATATTGTTTTGCTATTTTAGATCCTTTGCATTTTAATATAAATTTTAGATCAGCTTGTCAGTTTCTTCAAATTAGTCTGCTAAGGTTTTGATTGAGATTGTATGAATCTACAGATCAATTTTGGGGGAATGAATATAGATGTCATTATAGCTATATAGTTACAACAAAGTAACAGATACCCTTGATGGAGCTCACACTATGAGTCCTATCCTTTGCTCATCTTTATGATGACCCAGGAATCTTAGAATTAGTCCAGCTTCACAAAAGGAGGGCCCTCTGCTCTGAAAGACTGATAAAATATCTGCACAAGTATATACAGCTAGCAAGTAAGGAGGCTGAGATTCCTGCTTGAGTGAGTCTGATCTTAAATCTCAGGTGCTTTTAACCAGGCTCTTGCATGCAGGAAATTGCACGCAACCAGAAGAAGCACCAGGAGCATGTAAATCACATGAAAGACCCTGGAATAGAAAATGCAAGGGGCCAATTTGATGCAAAATAAGAAAAAAACAGTAATTACTCAAGATGTCTTATCAAAGAGGTAACAAAATTGGTGGTTAAGTGCACAGACTGTGGAGTCAGCCTGCCTGGGTTCCAAAACCATCTCTGTCACTTACTAGCTGTGTGACCTTGGGTAAGTTACTTAACGTCTCTGTCTCAATTTCTTCATTTATAAAATAGGGATAAAAGTTGTGTTAGCTCCATGACTTCATAAATGTAAAGGACCCACACCAGTCAGTGTCTGGTACATAACAGATGCTATGTCAAGGTTAATAGGTTAAAAAATTTAGAAATGGAATGGACAATCTGCTGAGACAGTACAGGCATACATTGAAGATGCTGCAGGTTCGGTTCCAGACCATAGCAATAAAGTGAATATCACAATAAAGTATGAATTTTTTTTTGGTTTCCCAGTGCATACAAGTTATGTTTACACTATACTGTAGCCTATTAAGTATGCAATATCATTATGACTAAAAAAACAATGTAAATACCTTAATTAAAAAATACTTTATGGTTAAAAAATGCTAACCATCATCTGACAATGTAGGGTTGCCACAAACCTTTGATTTGTAAAAAACGCATATCTGCAAGGTGCAATAAAGTGTAAGAAAATGAGGTATACCTGTAAATTGACTCTCTGAAAAGTGTTCCAAAAATGTCTGAATTGCCATCTACTTACATAGCTGCAGAAAAGTTCAGTGTACCTGCATTAGATGAAAAGTTGAACTACGCAGTTTCTAGGGTTCCTTTTTTGAGTTCTAACATCCAATGAGTCTAAGTCAACTCCTTCAAAAGTTAGGAAGTAAACAACAGGCATGACCGCCCTCTCACCTCATCCAATCAGCTCATTCTCCCTTCACTCCATTGATAAATTCCCAGCTTGCTTGGAAACAAAAGCCTCTAACTGGTATGAGAAAACCTAAATCAGTCTGTGCCCTCAGTCACACAAGGGAGATGGAAAATAAAATAGAAAGAAAAGACGGACAGCAAGAAGAGGAGCTATAATTAATTTGCTCACAACATGAGTTGGTTGCTTCCTCTGGTGTGTCTTTGAATCTCTTACTGAGATCTTTTGAAGTCCATGGTAAGGGGGAATGGCCTTATTCTAACTCAGAGCAAGTGAGTATTTCAGTCCTCAGTTCCACACTGGGGACTGTTTCTTCTCCAGCTCTGCTCTTTTTTCTTTTTTTAAAAATTTATTTTATTTATTTATTTTTGGCTGCATTGGGTCTTCGTTGCTGCACGCGGGCTTTCTCTAGTTGCAGCAAGCGGGGGCTACTCTTCGTTGCAGTGCACAGGCGTCTCATTGCGGTGGCTTCTCTTGTTGCAGAGCAGAGGCTCTAGGCACTCAGGCTTCAGCAGTTGTAGCATGCGGGCTCAGTAGTTGTGGCTCGTGGGCTCTAGAGCGCAGGCTCAGTAGTTGTGGCACAAAGGCTTAGTTGCTCCACAGCATGTGGGATCTTCCCAGACCAGGGCTCGAACCCGTGTTCCCTGCGTTGGCAGGTGGATTCTTAACCACTGCACCACCAGGGAAGCCCCTCCAGCTCTGGTCTTTATCGATTTGTATTTGTCTAAAATTCCTTGCCCTTGAGTCCTCCCTGATCCAAATGAGGAACCAAACACAATTTCCCTGTGGAAGGAGCCACTGGCCTGCCCTTGAACCCTTTCCTGGGCCTTTTTTTTTTGTCTTCTCCAACCTTTGTGGGCCTCTAGCATTTTCTTAACCCCATTTCTCACTCATGACAGGCAGGGTCTGCAAGCCTTAAAAACCCTCTCCGTCCTGAGTCCTTTGCCTTTCTCTGCTTGCCTTCTGTCCACTTGGTTCCATTTGAAAATGAACTGCTTAATTAACTTCTCAGGCCTTTTTGGTCGATTAAAGTCATCCACGTCCTGGAAGAGGCCACTGCATTTCTCACCACTGTGGTGTCAGAGAGACCATACTTGTCCTTCACAGCGGAGAATCCGCCTCAGCCTTTCATGAGGCGCTCATTCTGAGCCCTGTGGCCCTAGAATCAAACCATCTCTCCTGAGTTTAACAACACGCTGGAAAAGCTCCTTGAAATCAGGAATGAGGGTCCAGTAGGGGGTCAACTGTCAGAAATACTTGAGCTCTGGGCCAAGCGTTGCCATTTACTTGCTGTGTCACCTTGAGCAATCCACTTCATCTTTCTGAGCCTCTTTCCTCCTCTGTTAGGGAAAAAAGTGATCGCAAGACCTCTAACCTGCGCCTTATGTTTCTGATGCATCAAACAGATGCTGCAAACAGACACTGCAGAAACAAATGCCTTGTGAGCCATAAAAGCACTAAACAAATAGAAGGCTTGTTTAATGAAGTTGCCCCTTGGCCACACTAGATGAATGAACTAGCGACAACAACGCATGTTCCAGAGTAACCGAACTCTGCACCGTCACCTAGGTCAGCATGCTACATCTTCACCTACTTCACTGGGTCCTAAGTTCTGCTGGGTGTTAAAAGAGACATCTTAAGCCAACATGGCTATGGCCAGACATCGCTGTTGGGAACATCTGCAAGGGGAAAAGGCGGGAAGAGCCTCGGTTCCAGTTTTGGTGGTATTATTAATTAGGTGTGGGATCCTCTCTGGATCTCTGGTTCCACTGAAGAGGGTTGCTGTGAGATACAGTCATGCATGAGAAATAATTTACCAAGTTATAAATACAGTGGACAAGATTATTATGAGGGTGTTAGCGATTCATCTATGAAGAACCAGAGACGGCTTTTCCTATGTGCTCAACCAAATCCAAAGCCAGCAGAGGTCAGGCCAATTATTGTACCAATAGGAATTCGAATCAGCATTTTCACTTCTACAAAGAAGAGCTCCATCAAGGGAAAAGCCCTGATTTCAACCTCCAGTGTCAAGAATAAGTTCATTAAAAGCACAGAATAAACACTGTGTGGTTACTACCCTGCAGATGTTATTGGCTTATCAAGGAAAGGGACTAACCTTCCCTGAGCGCCTACTCAGTGCTGGGCTCTATGCTTCGGGGGACCATATAACTTATCACCCACACCTGAACACTTCTGAGAGTAAGAGGAAACATACTACATAACAGTTATGCAAGGACAAGAAACTGTACTGAGACTGTCCCCGGCAAACCAGAATGCACTGTCCCCCCATCTCTGCAAAGCTCATAACAAAGTTTTGAAGAACTCCAAGGACAACAGGATCACTAATCCGCACTAGAATTTTCCCATATGGCATAACATTATTATTGTACTCCAATGATATATCTGTGTTTATCTTTCAGCTCTAATTTTAGCACAGCAGGAAAGCCCATTCATTGATATCAAGAAAGTTTCCTCCTTGGGGCTTCCCTGATGGCACAGTGGTTGAGAATCTGCCTGCCAATGCAGGGGACACGGGTTCGAGCCCTGGTCTGGGAGGATCCCACATGCCGCGGAGCAACTAGGCCTGTGCGCCACAACTACTGAGACTGCGCGTCTGGAGCTTGTGCTCCACAACAAGAGAGGCCGCGACAGTGAGAGGCCCGCGCACCGCGATGAAGAGTGGCCCCCGCTCGCCGCAACTAGAGAAAGCCCTCGCACAGAAACGAAGACCCAACACAGCCAAAAATAAATAAATAAATATATTTTTTTTAAAAGAAAGTTTCCTCCTTAATTTGTGTGCAGTGCTCTGAGCTGGCTGATGGCACCACGGGACCTGCTGATGGGGCCCTAAACTGTCCACCTCCTGGGCAGCTCTGAACCGAGTGGCAAAGTGGAAGTGCTCCAGCAGCTGATGCAAGTGCTGCCCTGATCCCTCTCCTACAGGATGCTCAGGTCCACAAGGGAATGAGCGCAAATCCCCCTCCAAGGAGAAAGCCTCCATCAGGGCTTGGTAAAAACATGTTTCCTGCTGGTCCCTCCACTGACTGCAAAAAGCAAGTTTTCACACCACTAACTGAAATTCAAGTTAAAGATGCGTATCTTTGCAGCTTAACTTCATGACCAAGGCTATTATTAAGCCCCTAACAGATGTTTTAGTCTAAGAATTGCTCCTTCATCATGACTGGTCACCGTGCTCTGGGCATTAGGGTAGGCATATTATAAGCCGGTTGTGTGGAACAGAGGAAAAAACACTGAAAAAGAGGACGTAAGTCTGGCTTTGCCACTCCTTGACCAAATTCTTAACATCCCTGGACTCCTATATATTTCCTTCTTTCTCCAAGGGAGCAATCTTACTCAGTGTTATCTTATGGAATTACCATGAAAATAAAATGGAATAATGCATCTGAAAGCTCTTCAAAAAAAATTAAGAGCTTTACAAATATATTGGCAGTGAAAATTTGCAGGTGAGAGAACAGCCACATGGAACAATAGAAGCTCCAGCTGTGAATTCTGTTAATTGCAATTTGAACTTCTGTACCCTGTTCTCTCAATGCAATTAAGACCTAACAAAAGCTTGCTCAGGAAGTAAGGATGTGCTTGGGTGGGTGGATGGAGTGAAACTAAAAGAGAGGACCATTTTCCAGACATAAACGATTGGAGCAGTGCATATTTGAGCACATTATTTGGATTTGAACCATAATTCAAATCCAAATAGAAGGCTTTAGACATACCATTATCATGACATTTAGAGTTCATATTTTCTACCATCTAACAGGCTAACTTTTAGGCCATATTTCCAAGTTTTTTCCTCTATTCATAAATATCTGTCTGAATTGAGTTTGGGTTAGATGCATAAAGTAATCTTTAAGACCAAGGCCATAATTCCTGGAGCTACGGGCAGTCCCAGAAAATGGGGGCCTGGTCTGCCAAAAGGCAGAGAGAGGATCCAGGCGCCAGGGCTCTTCCTCCACCTTATCTTCGCATTGGGCTGAACTTGCTGTTCCTGGATTTTCACAAATGCCTTGTGCATACGTGGTGGATTTAACAGATAGTTTTCTTCGTACCTATGGATGGTACATAGTCGCAAAAATATCTGAGTTTCTCTCAGCAAGTGGACACGTGAATGTTACTGTAATACATAAATTCCTAATTTTGCCACCAACATCTCCTCCCATAATTGTTTGTACATGTGGCCCTGCACACCAAGAAGTGGAGTCTGTTCCTCCTCCCTGTGAGTCTGGGTTGGCCTTGGGAGCTGCTCTGACCAACAGGAAGTGGTAGAAATGATGCTCATTCTGGGACTCTGGAGCCTGGATCTTAAGAGAACTGGCAACTTCTGCTTACTCCCTCAGAAGCCAGCCTGTACATAAGAAGTCTGGCTGCCTTGACACCACCATGCTGTGAGGAAGCCCAAGCCAGATACAGCAATCACACGGAGGAACACGAGGTGTGAGACATGTGAGGGAAGCCTTCTTGGACCTTCCGGTCCAGCACAACTCAGTCAGCAGCTGAGAGCAGCCAAATGAGTGATCCCATATGATGCCACATGGAGCAGAAGCAGAAGCCAAGCGCTGCCCAAATTACACAATTATGAGAAATAGTAAGTCACTGCCGTGTTAATTATGAGAAATAGTAAGTCACTGCCGCCCCAAGTTTTGGGGTGGTTTGTTATACAGCAGTAAATAACAGAAACAGCAGTGTCTCTTCATTCTACCACAGAAAAGAACATTCAGAAATACTGACACAAATGACATCACCAGCCACGTAGACAGAGAATTTCAAACCCTTCTGTGCAGCAGATAGCTAACGTCTTGTATTCAGCAGCAGTCTTGGGAAGTTAAATGTCTTTTATGGGCTCTACTTTCCACTTCACTTGATAAACACTCTTTGGAAGCATCTACCACCTTCATGTAGGGGCTACAGCTAATGGGATGCCAGGAAAGCTCTGCTGGTGTAGACTTGGAGGCCTAAGTTCCAGCTCTCACTTTTGACTTAGTCCATACTCTGGGCAAGGCATTCAGTCTCTTCTGCCTGATTCCCATCTGTAACATGGAGATAAATTATAACATCTGTTCTATTTACTTTACAGACTTCTGGTAGTAACCAAATGAGGTAGAGTATGTTAAATGAGCTTTGAAAGGTATGATGCAAATTTTCTACCAGCGGTCATTTCGTAGCTTTATCTTTTCAAATTGAGATATTTAAAAAGATATATGCATATCTCAAGAAAAACCTGCAATTTGAGGGTTTCACCACCAGGTGGCAATGGCATATAAACAGAGCCACCACCACCGTCCCGGCCACAATCCCAAAAGTAGATTAAATAAAAAATGAAAAATGAGTTTCCTATTCCCAAGAATATATAGAAGTGTACTTGCCTGCAGTGACTGTACTGATATATCTCCTAGTCAATAACTGTTATCAGAGTAACTCTAAATTCTACACTTGGGCATCCCAACCATTTTCCACCCTCAACAGCTCACGGAGTTCCCTAGAGCAGGCGCCAAGTCACCCAGAGGAAGAAGTGAGTTCTTAGCAGAGGATGGACTCAGCCATCTCTGCTCATCCATTTGGTCAGACCCAGGAGCCATACTTTATGTGATGGATGTAAAACATGTTCAAAAGTTATCTGACACTCCCTTCAAAAGGTAGAGCATAATTCCCCTTCCCCTTGGGTGTAGGCTGGACCTAGTGACTTACTTCTAATGAATAGGAAGAAAATGGGAATGACACTATGCAATTTCAGTCTAAGTCATAAAAGGCAATGCAGCTTCCTGGCTGCTCTCTCTTGGATCACTTGCTCTGGGGTAGGCAGGTGCAATGTTGTGTGGACCTCTCCAGAGAGGAACTGAAGCCGCTAGCCAATAGCCACGAGTGAACTTGGAAGAAGACCCTCCCGCCCAAGGTAAGTCTTCAAACGTCTGTAACCCCAGCCAACATCTTGACTTCAAACTCATGAGAGCCCCTAAATTAGAACCACCCAGCCACACCGCTTCCAAATTCCTGGCCCATAGCAACTGTAAGATAATAAATGTTTGCTCTTTTAGGCTTTCAAATTGTGGAACCATTTGTTGCACAGCAATAGATAATACATCTTGTTTCCTCACTTTTTGAGTAAAAGCACTAGTGTATTTTGGTACAGCAAGAGGACCCAGAATGAATATGCAAACTATGACCCTTATTGGTCACAGAGTGAAGGATAAATAAATGCATCAAGCATTCCTACTGGGCCAATATAAGGCTAAAGGCCCCACGAGCAGTATAAAGGCAGACATGTTTGGATAATGAATTGACTTAGAGCCAACGGGAATTCAGCCACCTCGATCAAGCATCCAATTACACAACAGCTATGTGTGATGGTAGGCAAAATGGAAAGCAAGAGGGTGGTAGAAAAGAAGTTCGGTAATCGGTTTACTTTCCTGCCTTGAAGGTTTACTTAAACATCTGACTAGCATAATCGATGTCATTAGAGAGTAAAACAATTTGTATTCTAGTTCTGGTCCATTGAGCAAGGCCAGCAGGAAACAACATGAAAGAGAGAGAGAGAGAAGGCAGAGCCCCCTCAGATGACCCAAGAACAGACTTCCAAGATGGTACCCACTGCATGGCGAACTTCATTCAGAGACAAACAGCAGATGGAATCAGGATAAAAGCAGCTCTGCCTTAACGAGCCAAAGGTGGAGGAAAGTTCCCTTGGACATTTGGCAAACCTTTTTAGCAACCCTCTAGCAAGAGAATCCCAGTCAGACATGTCACTAGCAAAATGCCTGGGACAGTCGTCACGGAGGCATTCAGGTTGTGTCTCTGGACAGCGTCCAGAGACGAGGGCAAACATCAACAGAGGGTCATGCCCATTACTTTCTGCTCTTACTCACTCTTGCAATCTGAGTTGGGCTGCCAGCAACTCATTCTGCAATCGACTCTCACACCCACTGTGTTGGTTTGAAGGAGCAAATCCACCTTGGTGTCTGTGACCTATAAATCTTGATGCCATTACCTCAGAGCACAGACTGCTCACTGACGCTGGTCATCAGTCTATTCAGTGTGACCCCTGCCTCTCCCAGCAGCAGCCCACTCAAGGCTTCTGAGGGAGCCCCTAACTCAGCCGATGGTGAAACCCCACAGCCTGCAGGAGGAAGGGGCACGACAGGAGAGACAGTGCCTCCAACATCCCCGGGAAGCTCTCTGGATCCTGATGAGACCTGTCGGAATAGATTTCCTCAAGAGCCACTTGTTGGAGATGGATCGATTACGCTGTGATGCAGAGCCCTATGAGAGGAAACCACAAATCGAATTTTCATTACCAGATGAAGTGCAAAGGACCACAAGTGGAATCCATCCATGTTGATTCTTTTTAAGATGGGTCAGGGACAGATGAGGACTTCCTCTCCCCAACCCCTTTTGCACTTGTCTCTACCCAAGGGCTAGCTCACTGCAGCCCTCTCCATGGTTTTCTACACGCACAACTCGTTCACAACCGCGGTGGGCATGGATTGGGGTCTTATCTGTTTTGGAAATCCCTTTCTCTCCATAATGCCCAGCACTCAAGCCACGTTGGGGTACTAGGAATTTAGGAGACTGCTCTGGGTAAGCCCTCAAATGGAAGGGCGGGGAGGTGGGGGAAGGCGGCTGCCAGCAGGGGGCTGGACTGTTACTTGGATTTGTAATCTGTGCTCAAGGTAACAGCAGGAGAGGGAAGTGTGACTCCCAGTTAGAACCAGAAAGGAAGAACTCAGAGCTCCACAAAAGACACACAGCATGCAGAGAGACCATCCCTCCCCGACCTCACCCAGGCTAAATGGTTTGAAACGCCCAATCCCTTCCACACAGGCCCCTCATGCGGTTGCATTTTTGAGGCTCACCTGTTCCAAGGTTGCCCCTGACGTTCACTTTAACTTAATTTTCCTTGAAACACAGCATCTTTACGGGGAGCCACAAGACACATTGCGTGGTTCCACTCCAAAAGCACACAGAGCAGACGCTCAAAATGCCAGTTAATGCGCCCATTGGAAATGGCTTTGAAAGGTTTCAAATACTGAGCAGAGGCAGAGGGTGATGCAAGGACAATGTGATGGAAAGGTCATGTCCCCTGTGGCCTCACCACTTCCCAGGGGGACTCCCATGACAGTCTCCCATGCCTCTTGCAGGTACATGCTCCCTCCAGCCCATTTTCCAAACTGCAGGCAAATCTGATCGTGTCACTCACCTTCTTAAAACCCTTCAATGACCTCCCTGGGTTTTGGATCAGCCCAGGCTCCTCAATGTGGAGGACAGGCCCCTGGGATCCAGCATCTGCCTGCCTGTCCAGACTAAGCACTCTCTCCCCATCAGTCACCCTAAACCACGTGTGGCTCCCCGTGCCAGGCTCACTCATCTTCACTCATGCTGCCCCTGGAACACAGCCCCACTTTCTTCACCTGCCGAACCCCCAGTCATGGCCTGAGATCCCACCCCAGAAGCACCTACTCCTGGAAGCCACCTCTGAGCCACACTCCTCCGGCCCATGTATGTCCCATGGAAGCCTGGGCACTCCCTCTACAGAACACAACGGGGTCCCTTTAGTGATGCATCACCTACTCCCCCAGACTAGCTGCTTGGTGCATAGCCGCATCTCCCCCTTCCTTATAGCAACAAAGCTTGCATGACACCTAGCATGTAGCAGGTGTTTCATAATTTAAACAATCAATGAATCTATCAATCTTATAGCTGGAGGTTGTTTCAGTTCTTGATCTTGTGATCATCAGGTAAATTTGCAGCAATCAAGTAATATCCTTTTACTAAACAACACAGGTGCCATCTGTGTCTTTCCTTCTAGAGCAGTGGTGTTCAAGGGATAGTCCCCAGACCAGCCAGGTTAGTACTGCCCAGAAGGTATTAGATATGCAAAGTTCTTGGGTCCCACCCCAGTCCTACCGAATCAGAAAATCTGGGGGCTGTCCCAGAGATAGGTAGTTTAACATGACTCCAGGGGATTCTGATCCACTCACGTTTCAGAACCAGTGCCCTAGAGTCTTCAAAGACCAATAGAAGTTCAGATTTTGCCCAGGAGGCAGCTGTGGTGAACTCCCTGCCTGGCAGTTTTCCCCTTTCCAGGGTGGTGGAGCCTCTCCAAGGCGGAAAGCAGCTGCATTCACTGGGGCCAGATGCGGAAATACTACCCCTCCTTGAACCACTTGGACTAATCAAGAATCACCTAGGGAACAAAGGAAATGAGGCAACTCTTTGCTCTGTGTTCCAGGGAGCTCTCCCAAACCCCAGGCACGGGGCAAGCCCTCACAGATGCTTGCTGCACGGGACAGAGTTCACCTCAGGCTAAATGCAGGGCTGGAGCACCGAGATCTTACAGAAGCAAGTTTCTGGTTATTTTTCTTCCAAACACAACGTTAGACTCATCAGGAGTATGACAGGCAGATCTGCCACGCCCATCACAAGCAGATATAATGGAACAGAGCAGTTAGGAAGATGCTGGCTCTCACTTTCAGCTGCAAGTTTCACTGGTAGCCACAACAAAGGCTATGGTCGCGAGCTGAATTAGGTTTTGACACCCCCTCCATCCCCAAATCACTGCATAACATATTCAAGCCTAGGGAAACGCCCAAAGAACCAGGAATGTACAATTTTTTAGTACTGACTTTTCTTATACGTTCTTCTATCTAGTTTTCATTTCATGGTTAATCATTTTTCTGGAGAACCTACTATGCACAAGGTAGCCTGGTCTTCCTCACTAACCCAGTGGATCACAACCTTGGCTGCATATTAGAATCACACGGCGGGCTATGAAAAGATTCTGATGCCTAGATCAGACCCCAGACCAATTAAACCAGAAGGTCTGGAGTGGGACTCAGGCATCAGCATTTTTAAAACTCCAATTTGGGGAACCATGGTTTTAAATAGTATTGAAATAGTATTGAGGTGGGGACCACCTCACCTCAAACCACGTAAATCAGAGTCTCTAAGGCTGGAGCCTGGGCATGTATGTATATGCATATGTATATTATGCACGTGAGTATATGCTCATGCATATACATGCATAATACACACATGCATTTGTATACACATATGGGCTTATACTTATATACACATGCATACTTATGTATATATACATACATATACATATGCACATATATACACATACTTGCACACATACATATACAGTCTAGGTGATTCTAATACAGTCAAGGTTGAGAACCACTCCATAGAGCATTGATTCCCAAATTTGTCTGCACTTTAGAATTATCTTTTAAACTAGTCCAAACCTCAGCCCACATCCCAAACCAACTGGATCACAAGCTCGCTCAGGGATGGTGGCCTGGACACAGACACCAGTGTGTTTTGAAGGTCCCTAGATGATTCCAACATGCAGACAAGTTTGGAAAGCGCAGCACAGACTCCAAGCTCCAGAAGAACTGGGCCGGGCTTCTGCTATTTTTACTGTAACTCTCTGACAGCACCTAACTTAGATATTTGTTGAACTGAATTAAATTTTTTAAAGATGTGTCTTTTACAACTATGCCTACTGGAGCTAGTGCCTTCTAGGATGGTATGAATCCAAAAGGAAGTGGCACAAAAAGAACATATTTCAGAAAAATGGCATTCTGCCTCCTCATTAGTGAATCCGATGCTCAGGGCTCCCCCAGTCCTTACACTTTTGGTACTGTCTCCCTCTTTGGAATTTCTCCTTCTGTTTCTCCTTTGCGTAGTGTCAGACAAAAAAAAAGTCTTTCCAGCTCCCTTCTCAGCATGTTTGAAAACTGGGAATGGCTTTTGAGTGCTCTGGTACCCAGGGGTGAATTTAGGAATTGGAGGGCTCATCGCTCCTTGCTGACAGGTGGCTTATTCACCAGGCCAGACATGGCTCCAATTTTAAAAAGCCAACAGGTAAGATAGAAAACACAATTCCTCATTTCACAGCTTTGATACTCTGCGCCTAGATTTGCCCAACAAGTGAGGGTGATTTGACTCTATGGAACGCTCGTGGTTAGGATAGTTGTCACCTAAAAGATTCCTACTGTCAATCATTTTGTGGAAATGCTGACGTTTCTATAGCAAATTTGCTTTAAAAGGAGGTAAATCTGCAAAATGGTTCATTAAAACTTGGAAAAAATCAGCTCAATACCTCCGCTTCTTTCTGAAGTTACCTCTTCACAGTTGCTGTTTTAATTGAGTGTGACCTATCTTTTGCCAGCATTGACTGTTCATCTAAATGCCTGATGACCAAGAGAATGATTGTAATGATTGTTGCAGCAGGAGGAGGGCTGGGCTGGAAGAGATCCGGGCTCTGAGTATCAAGTCACCTCTCATTCCCTGTGTGATCCTGAGCAAGTGATTTGATCTTCAGGCTCCTCATTTCTAAACCAAGAGAATAAATACACGCAAAGATGGTTTTCTTCCAGCTCAGACATTATGTGGTTTGAATTCTCTTGTGGACAATGATATTAGTCTTGTGGAAATGGCTACGTTTATTACTTTGTTTTCCTAGAAATGATTATTTGGGAGAAAGTACCTTGAGTATCCAATTCCATAAAACAAAGATTAAGGAACTAATATATGCACCATAATGGACTAGACACAGTAAGCCTACAGAAAGAAGAGAGACAGCCTATGGTGATAAAAATTAATGAGGAAAACAGTTATACATCTAACCATGATTTAAGACAGAATGATAGATGCTACAGCGTGAAACCAGCGAGGAGGAAGCTTGGAGTATTTTTTTTTAATGTCCAAAATAAATAGTAAAGTTCATTCTATCAGGGTTCAAGGAACACTGAACTTGGCTTCTAGTCCTGAACTTAATTTTTCCCCTAATTTACTTATTAAATAAAAATATGTGCAGGGCTTCCCTGGTGGCGCAGTGGTTGAGACTCCGCCTGCCGATGCAGGGAACACGGGTTCGTGCCCCGGTCCGGGAAGATCCCACATGCCGTGGAGAGACTGGGCCCGTGAGCCATGGCCGCTGAGCTTGCGCGTCCAGAGCCTGTGCTCCGCAATGGGAGAGGCCACAACAGTGAGAGGCCCGTGTACCGCAAAAAAAAAAAAAAGTGCTTATTTTAAAAGTGAAATAGTATGGAAAGGTATAAAATAAAAAATCCTTTCCCTCGCCTCAATAACCAGCTACTTCTTACTTTACCACTACTCACAATGTCTTATGTGTCCTTCCAGAAACAAAGCTTATGGTTACCTCATAATCACACTGTATATGTATATGTTCCTGTATCTGCTCCCTGTGTCTACAGCTATACACCTCCTTTTCTAGGTATCCATTACTGGAGAGGAAAGATCTTATTTCAAATAATCTCAGTTTAAGGCAATATAGTTTTAGATTACTGAAATCTGATGTTGCTTCTAGTGGTGATAATTAAATAATAATGTTCTTATTATTTCTTACCAATAGGAAAGGTGGAACAGACGACAAGAAGGTTATTTAAACATTATGGAAGCCAAATCCTCAATTCAGGAGTGCAAAACAAAAACACTGTGTTGTTTGTTGGTGAAATAAAAAGAAAAGTCAGCTGTTAAATATAGATAAATCTATAGATAAATCTTTGGTTCTGGGGATCTGCTTCTGAATAAATTGAAGAGAGAAGCCAAAGGACTTTTTTTTTACCTCCTCTTGTTCCATAAATGTATTTCAGGTTCACTTTCAAAGACTGCTCATAAAAAGCGGGTTTACAGGATTAACAAACTCACTGAATAACTCTTGAAGAATGAAAGCATGCACAAAAATTTAAAAATGAGACATCAAGTTTGTAACTAAAATACTTCCATAAACTAAGAGCATTTTCCTATTGGACTCATATTCCCTATCATCCTTCATCTAGAGACCTAACAAAATTAATAAGGACCTATTTGTCTTTAGTCTCCATTCAGCTCAAGAAAATGGTAAAGTATAGGAAAATGACAGTTATTTAGGTCACAACATGCCCAGAACTATTTACCAGATGTATTCTCACTCACAATGTAAAAAAAACTCTCTTTCCTTACTCTGTATATCCTAAAGTTCTCCCTGTCATTTTGATGGCCCATATTTCACTGGCTTTATTACATAGCAGATGGGTGGGTTGTTATAGTAATTGATCAAGACATTTTTCATTTTCTCTCCTCGCATCTGGAAAGCTCAAGGAGTCACTGTGGTTACTCCATTGTTATATAGTTCTCACCTCTTCTAAGTGGTTTACTGCAATCATCTTCCTTATTTTCCTCCTACAAATAAAATCATTTCAGATTTCTGAATTTCTCTCTCCGTTTTATTTCTGCTGAAAGAGCTATCATACTTTACTGTTGCGAGTCTTCTAAAAAGTTCTGTTTGGTAAAAAGTACCATTGCCACCACATCCTGAACGCCATGTCCTGGTCTCTATGACAAGTACAGAAATTGCTCAGCTAACTTTGTCTGAACTCCCTGTGGTTCTCACACATGTTAGTGAAATCACAGCATATGATCTCTTATCAGCAGATAAAATGGTCTCACAATGGCTGGGAAAACCCTCAAATTCAAATCAATGGAAAATTTGATGATAGAAATATAGAAAACGGCCTTGATGTCAAAATAATTATGCCTCTTTAGAAAAATCAGCTTAAGAGCCTAACTTATGGATAAATTGAGGAATTTGGCTTGTACCTAAAGTGAATCACACTGGAGGAATTAATTTACTTCCTTCCAGGCTGAAGAGTTTTCAGACATCATGGTTCATAAATTCTTATGGCTGGTGGGGCTTTCTAGTAATTCCGCCTCCAAAAATAATCATGGAAAGGTACATTTTCTGGGAGAATAGAAAATTTGCTTCTTCAAAATTAAGTCATTAATTATTTCTTCCAAAGGTATCAGTCACAATCTAGAATCACCTGGGAGTGAAATGACAGATTTGTTCCTTTAAGGACAACTATTAAAACCTAATTGGAGGATTTCCATTTCTAGCAATAGACAGACTAAGTTATATGTAGTCTTTCCTATGTGTGAAATATTGTAAAATTAAATAAAAATAAGATGGATAAATCATCATGGATACATAAAAGGTATGAGGTGGTCTCCAAAAAGTTGGTGGGGATATCCCTCCCAAACAAGCCCTTTCTAGAGAGAGAGAGATCCCTGCTACCACACCTTCTTTCACTTTACCCAGTGGCTACACTCCTGAAGGGTGACAGTGGATCTGCAGTTCCCTGGGCAGATAGCAATTTTCTGAGAGGACAGCTCTGAGGTTTCCAGGGAGAAAATAAAACTAAGAGCCCCCAATAAAAATAAGGACCCCCCCCGGCCAAAAAAAAAATCCAATGGAGGCTCTGGTAAGGTGGGAGGGAGGGCTTCCCACCATTCTGTGCCCCTTTGCCCAACCTTTTCAAACTCAACATGCACATTTTTCTCATTGTAAATTTCTCTGGCTTCATGAAAGCTGGTGGGAAAACATCTATGAGAGTTGGAACAAGGTAGGAGGAAAACACATTTGGCTGTTGATTTTGAGAACACGTAGGTAAGCATATGCCTTTGAAAAGCCAGAAAGGAATCTTCTTTTGAAAAATAAGATTTAAGAAGAGTCCCTTGGAAAGGCCACCCTGAGACTTGTGGACACAATAGTTTAGTCTCCACAAGGAATAGCCTCGGCCATGGGTGAGAAATTCAGCTCTCCAAATGGAAATGTCAGGGGTCCACATGAATGGAAAAAATCTTACCTAGCTAAAATATGGTCTACTTTTTTTTACTTCTCAACGGTTGCTGGAATAAAGAGCATCTTCCTCCCTCATCAGGTCCCTTGGTCCTAAATCCCCATCTTTTTGCAGGACAGCACAGATGAGAAGGAAGAGACCAGATGGAGACTGATGATTGATGGGGCTTCAGATACCACTCCTGCAACTGCTCTCTCTGCTACGTCACCCACCTTATTAGGAAAAACCTGAGGAATTAGTCTCTTTTATATAGGGAAATATATCTATATTTAGCTGTGTCCAGTTTATAGAAATGTATTCATCCCAACTTCCACTTTCCAGCTGCAACCCGGATGACATATGAGGAGTGGAGGGAGAAAGTTCTCTAGTCACGAGCTGGCAAAGAGCAGCTGGTATTTCGCGCTCTTCTGTCAGTCCCTAAGAGAGATCAGACTCACTACTGCCTCCTTCCGGCAGTGATAAACGGCATAATTAGAACCAACCTTCCCAGCAAACACAAAAAAGAAACCCAGATGAAGTATTTTTTAAAATTCTTCTTAAAAGCACCAAAGAGCTTATTAGAGAGGGGGATTCAGGCTTAAGATCTGGGAGAAGATCCCTAGATGTGGCCCTAGGTCTTAGGAGCCACGCTTACCCAGTTGTGGGGGGAAATCTGTCAACCAGGAAGAGAAAGTTGGGAAGTTGAGCAGCACGTTGCACAGCCTGACAGGGTCAGGGACCCAAGGCATCCCTAAGGTTAAAGCCTGGTAAGCCACTTCACACCTGTGGTTGGGACCTCAAAGAGCTAGGCCCTCTTTTTTTTTTTTTTTTTTTTTTTTTTTGCAGTACGAGGGCCTGTCACTGCTGTGGCCTCTCCCGTTGCGGAGCACAGGCTCCGGACGTGCAGGCTCAGCGGCCATGGCTCACGGGCCCAGGTGCTCCGCGGCATGTGGGATCTTCCCAGACCAGGGCACGAACCCGTGTCCCCTGCATCGGCAGGCGGACTCCCAACCACTGCGCCACCAGGGAAGCCCATGGGCCCTCTTTTTAGTAAGAGAAAACAAAAAATAAACTAGTCTGGCTTCCTGTCATCTGGATGGCCTAGAAAATCTCAAGTGCTCAAATTGATCTGGGATTGCTGGTACCCAAAGAGCCCACAGAGGCTATTTAAAAGGCTCTCTAGAACTCTTGTCATGTTTATCATCATTCAAAGCCTCAAATTATTTCATTTCATCAACCTTCAATATTGCTCACTGTATTATGCACTATTTTTTTTAGGTACGAGCCAATTAAAAGAGAAAAATGCTACCAACTATAAATGTACGTCTCGACCAATTGTAAACCACATCTGAATTTCAGAGATTAAAATGTGAAAAAAATGTATTTCTTAATTGATGAGACATGGCATTTATACAATTTTTTTTTCAAAACAATATCTAACACACATTCAAAGACAACAAGGCACACGAGGACATATGATGACATAAATATGAACCAACATGAGAATCTGGACAAACAACAAACAGAAGAAACAGACACATCCCAGATGGAAAAATTATCAGACACAGAATGTAAGACAACTATAGTTGCTATGCTTTTGGAGATAGAAGTTGGGCTTAAAAATTTCAGAACAAGGAACCAGGACTATATAAAGTAACATTAAAGATTTGAAAAAGAGCTAAAAATTCTAGAACTGAAATTCAGTAACTGAAATTAAGAAATAAACAGATGGATTTAACTGCAGATTAGATACAGTTGAAGCGACATGGTGGGACTTAGAAGATAGGTCAGAAAAACGACCAGATGTAGCTAGGAGATATAAAAAGAATGGAAAAACAGAAGAGAGGCTAAGAGATATAAAAGTTAGGAATAAGTTTAAGGTAGCAAAATTACCTTATACCACAAAGTTCTCCCAGTAACAGGCAATAGAGTTCAGAGGAAGTTGCTAATTTTCCTAAACCCAGCTCCCTCGAAGACCATCTACACAACTGAGGCAGGTCCCTTTAGCAAAGACCCAGAGGTAGTACAACAGTGGTTAAAAGTTGCAATATTGTGATTTATAAGAAATATGTATTTGGCCATTCAGATGAACAAAATATATTTCTCATATATATGGTCTTCATATCACAGATCCCAAAGCCCTTGGAATTTCCTAAGCCATAAGTGCAATGGCAATATCTTTTGTTATAATATTTGGTCTCTCGTCCTCAGTTCCTGAAATTTCTCTAGAGCCGGAAAGGTGAAATGGGTGTCTTGGTATCCATAACAAGCCCCACTCCACCACACCTGGATTTATATTAATGAAGTGACTTTTGGAAAGTACATAGGGATGGGGGTTGGTTGCCAGGGGAACCAACCATGGAAAGAGGGATGGAACTTTCAGTCCCACCCCCTGATTTCCAGGTTGGGGCAAGGAGCTGGAGGTTGAATCAGTTGCCAATGGCCAATGATTTGATCAATCATGCCTTTGTAATGAAGCCTCCATAAAAATCCAAAAGGAGGGGTTCAGAAAGCTTCCAGGTTGGAGAAAAAGAACGCTTCCACATGCCACCGTGCTGGGCCCCAAACTCCACGAGTACAGAACCTCCTTTGTTTGGGTCCTCGCCCTGGGTATCTCTTCATCTGGCTATTGATTTGTATCCTTTAATATCCTTTGTAATAAACCAGCAATCTAGTGAGTAAATGGGTTTTCCTGAGTCTGTGACCACTCCAGCAAATTAACTGAACCCAAGGAGGGAGTCATGATTTATAGCCAGTTGGTCAGAAGCATAGGTGACAACCCAGCTTGCGACTGGAAATGGAGGGCAGCCTTGTGGTTCTGAGCCCTTAACCTGTGGGATCTGATACTATCTCAGGTACATAGTGTCAGAATTGGGTTGAATCGTAGGACACCCAGCTGATGTCACAGAGAATTGCTCGGATATGCGGGGAAAACCCCACATACACTGGAATTGGTGATCAGAACCCTTTTAAAAGTATATGTGACTATGGTTATTTTACCTTTCTGTGCTTCACTCTCCTCATATAGTAAAACAGTACCCACTTCACAAGGTAAGGATTGAGAATTAATGCCTGGGAAGCACTGAATAAGTACTCACTGTATGCTGCCTGGTACCAAGGGGATGGAGCTCCCCGTCCACCCAAGCTTGCTTCAGGAATGGACCAGGCAGCTCCATTACTGAGACAAAAAGAGCTCAGCCTGAAACACAGCCCTTGGAGTATTGGAATTGTGGAATAGCAGGGTTAGATGGAACTCTTCATAAAATATCCATGCGGGGGAGGGAGGGTAAATAGATAATTAACAAAAAATACAAACAGGGTAACAATCCTACAGAGAAATGTTTAGCCATGTTGGTAACCAAAATGAAAACAACCATGACATATTTTTCATCTTAAATAAATAATTAAAAAAATAAAAGACCCTATGTTGTCAATGATGTGGTGAAATCATTTCCATTTCTAGAAAGCAATTTATTAACATGGTGCTTTCCACACTTGGTTGAGTAATTTCACTATCTGGGAATGTTTACTAAGAAAACAATCCGAATTGTAGAAAAGTATAGGCACAAAACTACGCATTGCAATGACACAGTAGTCAGAAATTGGGAGCAAATAATGTCCACTAGTAACAAAATATTGTGATAAGTTAACAGGCTTCCAAAGTACTGAATTATGTAGTCATTAAAAATTATGTTTACAAAGAGTCTGTAATAACATGGAAATTGTTTGTTATAATATTAGCTGAAAAAAGCAAGATAAAAAATTAAAATTATATGTACAGTGTGATCTGAATTGTGTTTTAAAATGAGCTGAGAAAAAAACACTAAAAATAAACATAGCACAATATGATCAGATCAATCAATCACAGGTAGAATGATTATTTTCATTCATCTTGCTACTTTCCATAATGAATCTGTATTACTTTCCCAAATAGGGAAATAAATGTTTCATTCTAACTATTTACTGTAAAAACAATATAAAAGAACATTAAAGGAAGTTAAAATAATTTTTTCAAAATTTTTATTGAGATATAATTGACATATTACATTATATTAGTTTCAGGTGTAAAACAATGATTCTTTATTTGTATGTATATCTCAAAATGATCACCACAGTAAGTCATTGCCACACACAGTTACAATTTTCTTCTTGTGATGAGAACTTTTAAGATCTACTCTCTTAGCAGCTTTCAAATATATAATACAGTATTGGTAACTATAGTCACCGTGCTGTACATAGAAAGTTTTATAAAATAATCTCATGCCACTAATCCAACTGTTCCAGTTTTCCCTCAGTGCTGCCTGTATGCACACACACCTTGGGCATAGATGTAATCAGTCTGAATCAATGATTAGTTCTATCTGGATTAGATGACCTGGAAAGGAGACAAGTTATCAAACCCTTTTTCCTCCTGGCTCTTCCTCCACCAATATTCACCTGGAAAGACGGAAAGATACCCCGGTGGCATGAGTATCAAAGGGAACAGGACAAACTCCGGACTCCTAGCCCAGCCTCAGCACTGACCTCTGTGTGACAATGGCAAACCACCTAACTTCTCTCAGCCTCAGTTTCCCCATTTACACAATGGGGCAAGGAGAGCTGGTCACTGATTCCCAAGATCCCTTGCAGGTCTAAGCTCTGTGATGACGTGTAGATTTGATCCCAAATCACCAAATTGATCTTTACTCTTGAAAAGTTTTACAAAAATCAAATCACTTTAAAGACAAATGGAAAACTACTAATTTTTTAAAGAATCCCTCCTACAGCAAATTTTCCAATAGAGAGTCTTTATTTTTGTTAAACCTAGACAATGGCATATTGGCAGATCAGTTTCACACACAGCAGGCACATTTAGATACTAATCATAGCACCTTCTCTTCCTCCTTGAAAATAGGTCCGTTTAGACTAAGGAAAAAGATTGTGAATGAATGAAAAGTCTGAAATATAGAGGGCTTTTGTTTGGTTGTTTTATTATTTTAAGTTTTTGAGTACTTGAGTTAGTTGCCCACCCTGCTGCCAAAAGGTATTTCCTATCTGGCCTGTTTCAATGAAAGGAAAAGTCTCACCCCGCACTTGGGTATTCCAAAATAGAAGTTTGAATCAATTAAATCTGTAAACTTTTCCAATACCATTACAGTGACTTGAAAAAGAGTTTCACTCGCTTTGGGAAGCAATAACTTGTGCACTAGGCCAACATCACTCTTACAAGGTTCATTAAGTTACTTCCATCCACTAGAAGAACTCAAGGATCCTGCTGCTAAGCTTGAACTAACCATGCCCCTTGCTCCATCCTGCAAAGAAGGTGATGATGCTGACGCTATGAAAGTTCTACTTCTGAAGGCAGATATTAACAGAAGTACCGGCTACCCTGTATTTAACAATTCTATTTTGATCCCTGTGCTCTACTGAAGTCAAGTCTGAGAAGCTTCTCTTAGCTCTTGCCAGTCATGAGTAGAAGAAAGCCTCCGCTTTCCCATTCCTGCAGCCACAGCTGTGCTGTCGCTCCTCACAACAATGTCCAGAGGCAGCTTCACCTGAAGCAAATGAAACTGAAACCTCAGAACCCCTCCCAACGCTGGGGAGGGGCTCTAGCAACCACACGTTCACCTGGTTATTTTGTCTTTTTCTTAAAGAGGACTCCTCAGAAATGGATCCTCGCCTGCCACTTCCCTCCCTCACTGCGGCCCAGTGGGCTGGGCATGAACCTGTGGGTAATCCTGGTTGCCAGTGGTGGTCCTACTACCTGCATTCCTAGTATATAAATCAAACACATGCTAGGGGATGAATTTGAGAGATTTGGGGTTTTTTTGGGGGGGCGGGGGAGGGTTGTGGTGGTGATTGTTGTTTTGCCTCCAAAGATTGACTTATTGCGATGACCAGATTAGGATATGTGTCCTGACAAAGGATATTTATTCTGATTTATGAAATTATTCATATGGAAATTCCACAATGTATAGTACACACTTACCAAGTCACCTGTCTTGCCAACCAAGTTACATTAGAGAAGCCCTCTCCCAGGAAAGTGGGAATGTTTATGCAGCACGATACAGAGCAACCAGTACCCCTCAGAACAGCTGTTCACAATCAGGGGTGACTGTTCCCCAGGGGACATCTGGCAATAACTGGGGGCACTTTTCATTGTCACAACTTGGGGAGGGGGTGTGCTACTGGCATCTAGTGGGTAGAGGCCAGGGCTGCTGCTAAACATTCTGCAGTGCACAGGTCAGCTCCCCACGACGAAGAATTATCCAGCCCACAACACCAAGAGTGCCCAGGTTGAGAATCCCAGCCTTAAAATAGTGGCACCTGTAGGGAAGGAAGCAAGGATTCTGTCTAGAAAATGATGAACGTCTAAAGAACAGAGCGAGTGAAGGCCAGGCTGACAGGGAGCTCAGGCAGAGCTGCTCTCTGACCTCAACCACCATGCCACGGTAAGAAGCAATGAAGGCTCCAGACTTTTATGGATTGTGGCACTGCAGAGACCCTTGCCGAGAGGGCCTACGTGAGGTGGTGGTAGCATAATTTCAGGAGCACCGGGAAAGGCGTTTCGCCTACCCAGGTACCTCCAATACCCACTTCTCTATGCTTGAAATCTTCTCATGGTGGACAAAGCTTTTCCTTCCATAATGAGGCTTAAAGTGCAAGGACCCCTGGAAGAGAGAACAGTGACCTACATTCATATTCAAGAGAAAGTGACTGATGACAGATTGGTTTTGCCCCTCATTTTCATACAGTGAAAGGCTTTGGGCAGCTGAAAGTGGTGGAGAGGAATAGAGGCCAGGCCCTGACGAGGTAGGGAGAGGGGGAAGGAATGGGCAATCCAGGGTTCTGGAATAAATGTCACCTACTCTACAGACTATGCCGGATCCTGTAGGCAGGGAAGGATGCAGAGGAAAAAAAACAAAGTCACATTCTTAGCCTTGAAGATTACAATACAGTTCAGCTCAGGTAAAAAAACTCCAGGAATGTTTCAAAGAATGGTAGGGATGCAGTGCTATCCCTGCAGCTGGAACAGGAGACAAGGGTCCTCACCAGCTGTGGGAATCACAGTGAACCCCAGACAGTGCTGGGTGAAGCCCCTACCTGACACCTAGCAAAGTCGTGGACACAGAGTTAAACGCTCAGGCAGTGCTTCTTTGTTGAATGAATGGAAACTCTTCCAGATGAATAGTTATCAAATTCCTAAAGTGCTCTAAAGATGGTTTGTTTTCCATCACACTTTCGCTTACAACCTTCCCTCAATTTGGGAGGGAGATCTTTGTTCATCTTCTTTTCCTATCTGAATCCTGTCCCATCTTGCAAGGCCACTTTAGGTTTTCTCCGTACATTCCTGATTTTGGCCTTTTTTTCCCTCCCTCTTCTTATAAGTACAGGGCCTCCAAGTCATTCATCTAGTGCTTACCATATTACCTAGGTATCTTCCAGAAAAGATTTGAGGGGAGCTTTCAGGTTCATAACAAGAAAATAACACAGTGCAGTATTTAAAAGAAAAAAAAATTTTAAGGGAGATCAGAAATAAATTGGGAAGAAAAAGATCATTGTACCAAGAAGCTAGGATAAAGCACTTACTAGGAATTTCTGGACGCCAAGTTAAAAAGATAACCATACTAGACAGAGCAAGTTCTCGCCGTCTGATAAAAGGAAAGGCACAATTCCATGAGGACAGAATTTTGTTTTCGACATCAAATTCTGGGAGGAATTTGCTCCTGGCTTTTCATGTATGCTGCCCAAGCAGTCAGTTTACGGGTTTATCTCAAGAACTCCTACTAGACTACAATCCTACCAACTAGACTACATTTCCTTGATAACAGCCTATATATAACAACTATTTGTCAAAAGGCTGAGGACCCATGGTTTTCTTGCCAATCTGGATATTCCAGCGTGTCTCAGGATCCCAGGAGTATCAGAATAATAGAGTCATCTAATCTCTTAGTACGTAGGACCCTCAGACCATTTGATTTTGCCTGTAGGTCCCCCAGACACCACAATGATGGGATTTTAAAGCCACTCTCAACCCAGTCACCAGTTTGGAGCTAGCAGCTGGCAGGTCCATGCTGGCCCTATCTTCATGCCCCCAACCCGCACCCCCCCCCCGCCCTCCTGGTTTAATTGATTGTCTTTTGTCTGTCTTTCTGTCCCTACCACAGACTCTCCACCCTTTGAGTGTCAAGGCTTTGCCTCATTAACCTTTGATTGCCTGCAGTAACTAGCATGGTGCTTTGCACAAAGCAACTGCTTCCCTTTTCTTTTTTCAATGTGAGGAAACTGAATTGGAAAGAGGTCCCAGAGTAGCCTTTTCATTATTCTGCCCTGCTCCCCTGTGAGAAACCCTCAAGCTGTAGTGTACAAGACCAGCTCTTCCTAAACCACACAGCAAGCTGTCTGGAAAGGTTAAAATGCAGGTTACTAAAGGAACTGAAGGGTTCGAAGACATATTCTGGCTTCCTTGCTCCATATCCCTGCCCTCAAAAGATACACTGGGCAAACCTTCAGAAAAAAAGCGGGGAAAAAAACCCAGCTTGTACTCAGTAGGTGCTCAGTAAATATCTATTAACATAAGGTCAGAGCACAGGTAACTTGAACATTGTAAGTACTCAAAAATCCTCTAAACTGAAAAGTTTGTAACACATCTGTTTTGCACATGGTAGGTGCTCCATAAATATCTTTTAAATGAAGATAATCGTAGGGTTGCTGCCTTGCACATAGTAGGCCCCTATAAATGGCTATTAAATTGAATAGAAGCAGACACTCGCTCCTTAGAGAACCTGGGCAGAGGTGACCTTAATCAAGTCCCAGGCACAGATCCATGAATGGAAATGCGCGTCTCGAGGTAGCGTTTTCGAGAGTGCTGGAGAGGCGCGTGACGGCGCGCGGCCGCGGCGGACACCCCGCTCTTTAGCAAGCAGAGGACCCACTGCCAGATCCCGAGCATTGATTAGCGATCGGAATCTCTTCCCCACGCAGGGGACGGGAAACAGCTGCCGCCTCCAATTGTCACTTTGGGGCTGCACCTGGAGCTTCCGCCAGGGTCCCCTTCCCGGGGTATCCGCCCGCCCCGGCTTCTCCCCGGATTCCGGAGAGTTACGGACAGAACAAAAGCAAAAAAGCCAGCCGGGCTTCCGATTGCTCTTCTGATGGAGAGCAGCCGGGAAAGAGGCTGGGGGAGCCCGCCCGGGACGGCGCTGTGATGTCAAACCCGATTCTCCGCCCGCAGCCGCCCGCTCTCCCCGCAGATTCGGGTTTGAGGTTACCCAACGGGAAAAGCGGCGGAGCTCCCTCCCTCCCCGCTCTCCCGGCGCCCCGAGCCTCCTCCCTGGGGCCGCGAAGGGGCAGAGTGTGAGCCTCGGTGGGGTGGGGCGTAGGGGGCGCTATATTAACCCTTGAAAAAGACGGGAAGGAGGCTGGAGGGGAGGATGCTAGAGGACTGGGGCAGACCCCACCACCGAGATCCGAATCTGAAATGGCAGTACGAACAGCCCTTCGGCGCCCCAAAACGCGCCGAACTGTCCTTGGGGATGGGGTCCCCTCGTGGCGTCCGGTCCCTGTAGCCTCTTCCCCTATACCTCCCGCCCCGGGGGAGCCCAGCGGTAACATTCCCATCCAAATCACCGATCCAGGGTCTACACAGGCGCGCGCAGTCGGCGGAGCAAGGGGTCACAGAGGGCGGCCGAGTCGATCCCACGGGAGACCTCCCACCGCTCGGAAACTCGCTAGTGTGAAATTTGCTGAAATTTGCTGGGGGTTTTGTTTAGGATTTTTTTTTTTTTTTTAAGGTGAAATGGGGCTGCAGAGAGAGAGGGGAAGTATCATTTCTTCCTTTCTCTCCGGCTTCTCCGGAGCCCGTGGAACTCCGAGAGGAGCAGGCAGACGGCAGAAGAAAGAAAGCAAAGGGGGAGCCACTTACCCAAAGCAGAGCCCGAGAGCGCGGCGGCCCGGGAGCGAGCGGCGCCTTTGTCTGCTGTCGCGGCGCCGGCGCGCTCGGCTCGGCCGGTCCCAGCCCCGGCGCGCTGCAAGCTCCGGCGGGCGCCCGGACAGCCCAGCTCGCGGCTCCGGCTCCGGCTCCGGCTGCGGCTCCAGCCCTTACCCACGCTCGCACCGCCCAGTGCTTGCCGCTGAGGCTCCGCCCCGAGCCGGGCCCCGCCCCCGGCCCGCCGGGCCCCCACCTGCTGCGGCGGCCGGCGCGCGGGAGACCGGCCTTGGGCGGCAGGGGTGGGGCTTCCTCCCCCGCGCGCCCCGCTTCCTTCTCCTGCAGCCCCCGGGTCGCTCGGCCTCGCTGTTCCGGAGCCGAGCGCGTGCAGTGTAGACGGGCCTTCTCCGACCCAGCCCCCTCGGAGGCAACCTCACCTGGGGTGCCGGGCGCCCGCATTTTCTGAGTCGAGCCCAGGTACCGGGGTAGCCTGGCCTTCCAGCCTGGGCGCAGGCTCCCCAGAGTCCTCCCTCACCTTTGAAGCTCGTCCTCACTCCTGCCCAGGGGAGGGGACCCCTCGGGCTCTGCCCGGGAGGGATGGGGCGGCGGGAAGCGGAGTGCCCCTGCGACCCGGCCGAAATCCCGGTCTCTCTGCCGGGTCCGCCCCGCTCTGCCGCAGCGGCCGGAGGCGGGGGCGCCAGGGAGGAGAAGTGGCCGGCGGGGACCGGGTGGCGCGGGAGGGGGGACCTGCCGAAGGTCGAGGGGGCGCAGAGCGCACGTGCACGGGTGCAGAGCCTGGCGCCCGGGGTGTGAATCTGTGCTCATTTGCACGGCCGAGATAAAACTAACAGAAGGAAAGCAACACTTAGGAAGCCAGAGAAAAGGAAAGCAGAAGCCACTAGACCCATAACGCTCACTGGTAATAATTAGTGTTTAGGTGGTGCCTTCTGGCAAATCCAAAGTCGTCCACACCGATTAGGGGCGTCACTTAATGCGTGCACCGCAGTGGAATGGTTGAGAGCCGATTTTCTAGGCAGAGAAAAATATGATAACCTAAATATTGTATAATGAGGTCACTAGTGGCTTTAGTTGCCCATGAGCCATCCCTTCTCCCAACTCCCAAAGCATTCAGTGTGAGAACTCCACTTTGACACTTCGTACGTAGGGTCTGCTATGTACTCTGGTTATTTCTGCTTCACGCCCACCTCTACTTCCAGGGCCTCATACAATTCCAGGTGTGTAATAGTCACTGAATAACCGTTGAAAGAATTAATGTGTGAATCATATAACTGTGCTAATTGTAACGTGGGCAAAAACATAAAAATTTTCAGTTGTGGGATCATATTGGAAAATGTATTAAGTGGTTAGAACAGTGATGTGAAGGTAATAAATGGTAGCTGTAATTATTGTGTAGATACAATTGCTATTAATTATCTGTATGTAGGTAATAGGTTTAGGATTAGATGCTAAATTAGAGACAGCAGTAGTCTGGACCTTCATTAACATCAGGATAAGGAGAGAGTGTGTAACAAGCAGATGTGTGTACATCAGTGGTAAGACATTCCAATGTATCTTCCCCAAAGAGAACATTTTAACATTTTGCTTCTTTAATTTTCGTTACAAATAAGTATTATCAATTGAGTGGGTATGCATAAGTATGAAATGTTCTTGTGTTGTTTTATTCATTTTTATAACATGTTTCCTAGGAAGGAAGAATAAGAGGCCTCAAGGATGCTCATTTTATCCAAAAAAGCTGGAAGGACAAATGTCCCACCACAGTAAACTCACTGGGGCAAGGGCCTGGTGGGCCTGAAGAGGCTGACCAGGTTGACCCCAGGAAAGCTCAGTCTCCCTCCTGGGTGTTTTAGATCAGTGTCTTGGGTCTGTGAAACTGCTCTGGGAGCAATGTGCTTGTCCACGTGAGATCATTTATCTCCTCCATTTGGCAACTGGGAAAATGTAATTTTCTCTGTGTGATGAGCATGAGTGAATGGCTCATGCATAGTGAATCGCCATCCTCCAAATCATGAGACAAGGGTGTGAAATATGCATTTTAATATTAGAGTCCATTACTGCACAATGCCAGGGGAATGAGTGGGAACTAGGCACCCTCCATCACATTTATATCACATGGTGTCATTTTCCTGTGGATGCTGCTATTAAGAAACAGGTTGTTCCTTATTTTTACCCCAAGAGAAGACTCCTAAAGAAACAGCTGGCCTAGGTAGGGGTAAATCAGCAGAAAATAACCATACAGAGCTTAGGGGTTGGGAAGGTCACCAGGTCATTTTGGACTTCTTTTTTTCTGCGGGGGAAGAATGTACCAGCATTTCTCCACTGCCTATGACTAGATACTACAAATTGTACCTAAGTGGCTAGGCCAGGGTGCCAATGTCTGCGGTGGTCCTGGAGGACACAGGCAGGGAGTAGCCGCATCGATCAGGAAAATGCCATGCCTGCCTTGCTGAGGATGGATAGATATAATTTTAAAAATATTGTGGCTATAGACTGAATGTTTTAGTCTCCCCAAAATTCTTATGTTGAAATCTAATCCCCAATGTGATGGTGTTTAGGGACTTTGGGAGGTGATTAGGTCATGAGGGTGGAGCCCTCAGCAATGGGATTAGTGCCTTTATAAAAGGGAACAGGTTGAAGACAGTGGTTTAAGAACCAGGAAGCTGGCTCTCACCAGATGCCAAATCTGCCAGCACCCTGATCTTGGACTTCCCAACTTCCAGAGCTGTGAAAAATAAATGTTTTCATAAGCCACTCAGTCTACAGTATTTTTTGTTAAACAGCCCAAATAGACCAAGACAATTGTGCCAGCCAAATTAATCTCTTCTGACACCCATTTTTGACTTGGTCCTAGGTGGAGGAAGGGAGGCAATTTAGATTTATCAAACAGTTTTTCCCCACCCCACTCCTTCTATGCCAAGAAATTGGCATCAGGGCCCATGACTTTGCATGTGACCTCTCTCCTGGTGGTATGGACTGGCCATGGTTAAGGAACCAACTGGACCATGACTTCTAGAAGGTGGAGTCCCAGTTGCAGGGGCATATAAATAAGCCTGTGCTGTGCCAGGTGTCCTACTCCCTCTTTTGGGAGAGATCTGGCCTATAGACTATCTATCTATATATCTAACTATCTATCTAACTCCTTTCTGTTTGCTCATATGTGCAGCTTGTACAGCTAGGAAGGTGAGACAGGCCTGGGGCTGTTCTCACAGGCTGGGACTTAAGGTTGACAAATTAGAGAAAACTCTCTCTTCACCATCACCCCAGGATGCTCTGGAAATGTCTTTTCTCACCAGCAGAAAAATGAGACACAGGCATAGAGTTGGAGAAGAAAGCAATAGGCCCTTTGGGTTGCTTGGTTTTAACTATAGGCCAGTGACTCCAAACCTACATGTCCACTAGAATCACCCGGAAAATCTTTAAATACACTGAGAAAAAGAAGTAATAGGTGACCCACTCACTAATGTCGGTCCCCATTTGTCATATTCTGCATTCCCTTCTCTGATTGTAGATAAACTGTCCCTGCTGTATCTGAAGTCACCTCCCACTTATGTGTAAGACCCATCCTCTCACTTATTTAAGGATATTACTTTATAAATGCTCCCCTCTCTCTTTGATCATTAGTTTTTCCTCATGAGGTCATAAGCAGCAGCTTTCCCATATGGTTTAATGTCTTGAATCTTAAACAAAACAAAATAGAAACTCTTTTGACTCTATTCCACTTTAGCAGCTCTCCCTTATCTCTTCCCTCTTTATAACAAATCTTGGCAAAACAAAACTTACATCTGGTCAGTGTTTCTACTTCTTCTCCATTCTTTCTTTAACCAGTGCTAGCCACTACTCTATGGAAAATGCTCTTGTCAAGTTCGTCAGTGACCTCCATGATTTTAAATCTACTGATCAATTCTCAGGCTTTATCTTACTTGCCCTATCCAACACTTGACATAGTTAATCATGCCTGTCTTCTTGAAATACTTTTTGTTTTCACTTGGCTCCCAGGACACTTCTGGTTTTCATTCAACCTTACTGACCCCTCAGGGAACAATAAATTCTAGCTACTGAAAACAGCACAGCAAACAGCATAAAAAATGGAAAAGTACTAAAGCCATTTCCACCAAATTCAGGAAGAAGATAGAGATGTTTGCTATCATCACTATTATTAACATTGTTTAGGTGGCTAAAATAAAGCAATAAGACATGAAAATGAAATAGTAGATACAACTCTTCAAAAGAAAACTACCAAAAAAAAGTCTTTATTTGTAGATGCTGTAACTATACAATGAAAAACCTCAGGACTCTAGCTGTTTTTTAAATAAAACTACTAGAACTAATGAGTATGTGGTACAGTGGCTAGAAATAGTAGAAAAAAAAAATAAAACCAAAAACTCGTTCTTTGAGAAGGACAATAAAATACGTAAACATTTCAGAAGAATTAAGGAAAAAAGAAAGAAAAAAATATAATGAGAAAGGTAATGTAAGCATAGATTGAAGAGATAGTTTTTAAATGATCAAAGAAAATTGAGTGCAGTTCTCTAGTAAGATATTTAATTTAAATTCATTGTTTTAGCCTTTTTTAAAAATCAGATACTGTTCTTGCTTTCATGGAGCTCACGGTCTAGTGGGGAGATACATATTAAATACATGCTTATGCAAATAATTGAATTTCCTTGTATGAAAGTTCTAACTGGCAGATCTAATCTCTTTGGGTGAGGAGTGGTCAAGAAAGGCTTCATGGGGGAGCAAAAATTAAGTTGTATGTGGAACAAGAAAAGTGGCTTGAGCAGAGGGAACAGTGTGAGAGAAGGCTAAGGAAAAAGTAAGAGCATTTGAAATTGTCACAGGCTTCAAGGCAGGGTGGGTGGAAGGGAGAGCAGCCAGAGAGAGGGTCAGGGCACAAATCATCAAGGCTGTATGACCCATAGCAAAAAATTTGGCCTTAATCCTAAGTGTCATGGAAAGCTCTTCTGGCATTTTAAACTGGGAAGAGTTGAGTCCCTACTATGTAAATTATGTCATCTGTAAGGTCTGCAAAGATTATAACCATGAAGCAGGGCAGCGCTTACCACCAATCCTTTGTCCTTAGCATCACTCAGTGATACTGGCCACCCATATCCCCAACAAGCTCCCTATCTTAGAGGTTTCATGGAAATCCTGTAGTGCCTTCAAGGCAGGTCAGCCCAGGTATGAGGTATCAAGTGATTTGGGCAGATCTTGACACTGGCCTGATTCCCACAGGCAGGGCCAACCTCTCAGCCTGCTAACTTCCCACAAGTTTCTTGACTGGCTTGGACCATCCCAGCATTCTCTTCTTTCAGCCTGCGATAAGACCTCACTGAAATTCTAACTGCATGTTCCCTGCTCTGTCCTTACTTCACCCAGTCATGTGTTTTTTCAAACTATAGGACATAACCCAATAATTATGAGTTGTGAAATCAATTTAGCAGATCCTGCCAGCATTTGGGGAACAATGAAACAGAACAGAAAACATCACAGTTCACTGTGATAAGAGTATCACTTGGTGATATTTTAGTTTCAGATATATATGTTTGTAAGGGGTTGAGGATGTGAGTGTGAGCACACACACCGTGGGTCACACCACTAAATGGTTTTCTTAATTATGGGTCGTGATCAAAAAAAGTTTGAGATTCATTACTCTACTTCCTTCCCTCTTCTGCTCTGTGTAGACATTTGAACTCACTGAGATTTGACCCTTCTGCCTCACCTCATTTCATTTCTCCAAGTCATTTTTATTCACCTCCTAACCTGTTAAAAATATCCTATTTATCTCATACAAACAATACACTGTTAATATAATATATTGGAATTTGTCCCCTAATCATGGTGCTTAACTTGAGTTTTTCTCCTCGTCACCAACAGTGGCTTATGCTTATCACAGTGACCCATGATTTGATGAGTAGCTCACACCCATAAGGACAGGAAACTCATCACCTGTGCCTTGTTGGTACCTAATTGAGCTTGCCAGCCCCAGAATGGTCCATAAACTTCATCCTCCGATCCCAAAAGCCTTCATTAGGCATACAATATTGTGCTAGATTCCTGAACAGACATTATGCCAGGCTGGTAAGGTCCCTAGCATCCAGGATCTAGAATACAATTGATCTAACATTTGCCTCAGTCAATCAATTACCAAGTGCTTCCTACACACTTAGAATAATGTCCTGTATTTAAACTCTGACAGTTATAACCCACTGGACAAAGACTGTGAGTTGCCTAACTTTAAAAACGTGATCTCTTTATTCTCTTCCTGCCCCTCCCCCTCTCCTCCCTCAGGTTGGTATTATCCTGACCCTAGTTTTTCTGAACATGATTATGGACTTGACAGTTATGGGGGGGGGAAGCCTCTCGCCATCTCTGTAAGCACTTAGTAAATGTGGAATTGGATCTCTATCCCCCAAATCCCAATCTCCCAATGCCAGGATGAGGTACACACGACTGTATTGCAAATGAGCCCCAAATGGTTTTGTAGTTGTTGTTGTTGTTTACATAAATGAAAAAAATCTCCAGCGACATTTAGGAGGTTTCTTTCTAAGTGCTGAAATAATATTTTCTTCATTAGAAATTGTCTCTGGCTCTAGGAAGACCATCATAAAATGTATACACAAGAGGAGACTGTAGTTTCTATGACCCCAGCATACATCCAACCCAACCTCTGCCTAGGCATCAGGAATTTTACTAGTAATGAGAGTTGAGCAGCCCAGCTTGTGTGAGTAATTTTCATGGAAAAAGAAAATTGTGGCTGAGTAGATTAAACACAAATGTGTTTCTAATAACAATACTTTTAATATAAATAGCACACACAGTCACACAAGTCTCCAATGAAAGCATAATGAATTCCAGTTATTTCTCTAGGGCAATCAGTCAATTATCAAAGACCAGAACACACATTCTATTCAACTAAGTCAAGAATATAACAACCTAAATCTCTCAGGAAGTGCCATTATTTTGTGAGTCGAATTTGCAGCCCAAACCCGAGTCCACATAAAGGGTATCTCGTGGTCAGGATATATGTTTACCAGAAATGAAAGCAAAGATTAGTGAATTTATTAGGAATGTATGCTTGCATGTTGGTAACTACTGCCCTTTGTTTTTACAGAAGTTCCGATGTATCCGTTACTTGTTGCCTGTCAGTTACGGGGATTGCACTTGAATTCTCTAAAAGTGAGTGACTTACTTAAACATCATTTCCTAGGAGGCACCTAACCTCAGGAAATCATTTCACAGATGCTACAGACGAAATGTTTTTGTCCCCCGCAAATTCATAAGCTGCAGCCTAATCTCCCAAAGTGATGGTATTGGGAGGTCATTAGGTCATGAAGGTGGTGCTCTCAGGAATGGGATTTGTGCCCTTATAAAAGAAGCCCCAGAAAGCTCCCTCATCCATTCCACCGGATGTGGACACAGTAAGAAGACAGACATCTATAAATCCGGAAGTAGCTCTCACCAGACACCGAATCTGCCAGTGCCTTGATCTTGGACTTCCCAGCCTCCAGAATGTGAGGTATAAATTTCTGTTGTTCATAAGCCACCCAGTCTCTGGTATTCTGTTATAGCAGCCTGAACAGACTTAGACAACAGAAAAACAGGTCTCAGGAAGGTCCAGGGTCTCAAGTGAGGTAGCAAATGACCATCTTTCTCTGTAGAACTAAAAATATGACTCATTTATTGTGGTATAATAAGAAATAGTTGATCTTTGTTCCCGGCACAAAGCTCCTCAAACCCTCAGAATTTCCTGAGTGATAGGAGTGTCTTTTGTTCTTCATAAGGAGACCCATTCATCATACCTGAGTTTATGTTAATGAAGGGACTTACGGTGAGGCTACTTTATAACCTCAGGCTGGGGTTGTTCAACAGAAAGACCAAATGATTAGAGGAGTGGAAATTCAGCCCCAGCCAGGACCTCTGGGAAGGGGCAGGGGGAATGGCTACAGATAAAACTCATGAATGATGAGATTAGATGGGCTGCTGGGTAGGTGACCATAGCAACATGCCAGGAGGGTGGCACACCCCCTTTCTATGGAACAGAAGTTCCTGTACTCAGGACCCTCCCAGACTTTGCCCTACATACCTCTTCACCTGGCTGTTCATCTGTATCCTTTCTAATAAACTGGTAAACATAAGTAAGTATTTCTCTGAGTTCTATGGGCCACTCTTGCAAATTAGTCAAACCTGAGGAGAGGGTCACGGGAACTTCTTATCTATAGCTGTTCTGTCATAAGCACAGGTGACAACCTGGACTTGTGATTGGCATCTGACGGGGCCTGTAGGGGGGTGCAGTTTTGTGGACTGAGCCCTTAACGTGTGGGATATGACACTATCCCCAGGTAGACAGTGTCAGGATTGAGTTAAGTTGCAGGACACCCAGTCAGTGTCTGCTGAGAACTGGAGAACTGCTTGATAGTGCTGAAAAAAGCACACAGTGGACTTATGAATTATTAATACCTGCTCTCCAGTTTGGTTTTGTCTTCTGGAAGAAAATCTATTTATGATTATTATAGTTATGCCTGATTTATAACCTGTTGATTACAGAAAGGGAGAGGAGGCACTTGGCAATATTATAAAACATATGAAGCTATAAAGCACTCTTCTGAGTTTTGGTACATCAGTCTTGGTTTACAATTATTCTCAGTATTTTATTAAATAAAGACTGCTGCTATTCAATTCTGGCAAAGATGAGGAAAGCCCCTGACTAATACTGGCAGATGTGGCTGATAAGAATAGACTTCCACTTAGATTTTACAGAGTTGCTTTCTCCTAACTATTATAAAGGAAACTGGCTGACAAAAAAAAAAAATAATGTTCCAATTAAGATGTGCACACAGTCTGTGATGGATGGAGTTGGTGCCAGAGTCACTGAAGAAATTCAAATGAGAAGGGTCAGGGCTTTGATTACACTTTCTTGAGACATCAGGAGGAAGATGAGCCCCCAAAACCATTTAATGACATAGAGCATGATAAGAGAGCACTGGATTGAGAGTCTGGTGTGCAGCTCCTGCCACTTACTAGCTGTATAACACTGGGCAAGCCTTCTCCCCTTGCTGGGTTATAGTTTTCTCACCTGTAAAATGGGAGTGCTCACCCACTATATCAAACACTCCTTGGGCACCGCCTCAGATCCTTGCGGCCTCATCTTATTTTGGCTGGCCACCTCAGGGACTGTCCTTGTTCAGGGACCTCTGACAGCATCTCACCTCCCATTCATGCTGTGGGCCTCTCACTTCCTGCCCTGGGGCTCACCTGCTGCCTCTGAGCTGTGAGATGTCACAAGACCCACTGGGTGCCCTTGCATATAATGGACAGGACATGTTAAGGCGCTTGGGTACAGTTTTCACCAATGGGTTCTGGGAGCCAGCAGATAAATTCTTTTCACCTTCTCCCCAAGACAGATCATTCTGAGGTGCAACAGCTCATGTGGCCTCTCAGAAGAGAAAAGATCAGGCAGTCAGTTGCACTTGATCATGAGTGGCAGCTGGCTCCTGAATATGCTTGCTTATTTTCTCTCCTCTCCTCTCTGCCCTGCTCCCTTTTCCTTCACTCCAGCTTCCCAGGCAGGGCTGTACTTCCTAATAAAGTAGTGACATATCAGCTTTCGTCTTGGAATCTGCTTTGGGGATCCCAAGCTAAGACACTAAGACAAACTCTTTCTCAGTGTCCTAAAGATTCTCAAAGGAGTCTAGCCCCCACTCGCACCCGCCCTGTGAAGGCAGAGGAGGACTGCAAGGCAAGTCTTCCGTTTCATATGTCTTTCCATGTGAGGTTCATTTAAAACAAAAAAGTTCAGACATTAAAACACATTTGAAAGCTCTTGGACTATTTAATGTTGGGGCACGTTTGGGAGAAGTCATTACAAAGGGGACATGAGTTTGATGGAAGGTTCTGAATGCACCTGCAGGGAACACTACTGCCTGAGGAATCTTAGGAGAAAAACCAAGAGGGTAGCTGGACTCTGGGTTGGAGAGACAGAATTTGAACTTGTCATCAAAATGTGGGTAGGAAAGAATCTGTATTTGTGTTTCAGGTTCCCAGGAAGCAAGTCAAGTGGACAGAGGGTCGAAGAGAGACTCTATCGCCAAGAGCAGCAACTCTATTGCCCATGCAAAGCCATTCTCCACCTTTCTGTCCCCCTTTTTCCTACTAAAACAACACTGATTTGTTCAGATAGGAGGTTGAGATCCCTTGATCTCAGGAGCTTAATACCTTCCCAGACCTCCAGAGGATGAATCATGATGATTTAAAGACCAATATGTGACCCAGTTCCGGCTAATGAAACACAGAAGGAAGTCTACTAAAGAGAACTCCCTTCCTGAATTAAAAGATTGCAAAGAGACAGAGGTTGCCTCATTCCTCCTGTCTTGAATCTATTGCTAGATGTGATGCCTGGTGCCTCAGCAGCTGTATTGTGATCTTGAGGCAACAAGCATGGGAAGAAGGCCAAGAGAATCTCAGGGATGTTGATCCTAGCATTGCTGAGCTACTAAGCCAATGTCAGCAGCTGTACTTCATCTTTTTGTGTGCAGGAAAACTAAGGACTTATTTATTTCAGCCACTGTTAGTAGGGTTTTCTGTTATAGCAAAAATCACTCCTGAGCATAGGAAGTTGTGATGGAGGAACCATAAAGACAAAGATTCAGAAGTCAAGGGTATAGTTTGAGGAGGAGGTAGTGGCTGACAGTACAAATGCTACAGAGGAATCAAAAGGAAGATGACACTGGAAAACGTGCATGTCAAGTAAGAAGTCACTGGTGAACTACATGAGAGCCATTTCAGAGGCTGATGGGGCAAAAGCCAGATTTCAGTGGGCCAAGACAAAAATAACTCAAGGATGGATACATAAAATGTAGACTGTTCTTTCAAGAGGTTTTGACTATGTATGTACCAAGAGCCTTCGAATGTTGCTGAGCTTTGTCCTATATTTTTCACTTCTAGAGATCTATTCAAAGAAAATAATTAGAGACACAGCAAAGATTTAGGCATTATAAGGATAATTGCAGTTTTATCTATAATAGAGAAATGTTGACAGTGATGTAAATATCACAGAATTGGAAAATTGTGAAATAAATTATGGTATGTTTTCATCTTGGAATATTGTTCCAGCCAATATATGTGATATTTTGAAATAAGTTTTTAACAGAGTGGAATAATATTCGTAATGAATCAAGTAAAAAATACAATTATAAATTTGTTGTGTGTGATATATTACTTATATGCAAAGAGAAAGGCAAGAAAGAAATATATTAAAATATCAAAAGTTATGGGAGAACCTCTTAAATTTATACTTTCCTCTATGTTTCAAAATTAGCATTTCTTTGTTATGTAGCCCTTGTTCCCTGCCCATCTTCCCAGCAGCCCCCCAAGCCCAGGCTCTTATGCCTTAGGTTAAGTTATTTGGGGCCTCAAGGCTCATGAGTGATAAAAGTTATTTTCCTCTGAATAGATTTCATTGTAGAACATTCTCTGGCTTTCCTTAAGAACAAATGAGGAACATGTTATTTGGCTGTCAGCCACCCTATTATAGTATTTAAATCTAATTCTTCCATAGGCACACATGGGCCAGGTGTGATATTCCCTGCAGCAAGGGAAGGAACCCAATGCCAAGCCTGGACGTCTCTTCACTTCCTCCCATGACAAACATTTCCAGGTGCAAGTCACAGGGTGGTTATGGGGGTCAAATGAAATTATTAATATGCAGAGTATTTGTGAACCATGAGAAGCCGTATGAGTGTAGGTCATTATTGTTATTATTGCTCTACAGAGAAGCCAAAGTCTAAAGTGGATACTCTGTCCCATTTCACTTTTCTTGGCTCCAGGCCATTGAGAAACTCCTCAAGTAAAGAACTGATCCCTGGGCTTCCCTGGTGGCTCAGTGGTTGAGAGTCCGCCTGCCGATGCAGGGGACACGGGTTCGTGCCCCGGTCTGGGAAGATCCCACATGCCGTGGAGCGGCTGGGCCCGTGAGCCATGGCCGCTGAGCTTGTGCTCTGCCACGGGAGAGGCCACAACACTGAGAGGCCCGCGTACCGAAAAAAAACCAAAAAACAAAAAACGAACTGATCCTGGAACGTGGGTATCTGAGAGGAGAAGCAGGGGAGAGTGAGACACTCTGGACTGTGGGCCGTGGTGGCTGAGTGCAGGAACAACAGCGCTGTCCTAGAGCCGCCATTGCCAAAAGGGGGATGGTTAATGAAAAAGAGAAAATGGGCTCCAAATGCTGCTTGGACATGAGTGAATCAGGGACATTCTGAAGCCATGTGGTGAGGAAACAATGCAAAAAAGCCTTGCTTGGAGTCAAAACTGTGTGACAGTGACTTTCTGTGTTCACTAAAATGGCCACCACATCTTGAAAAGAGCAAGAGTTAGTTGCTCATTCATTCCACAGGTATTTCCTGGACCCTTGCTATGTACATAGTAAACTCTAGACACAGGGGTGAAAATAATAAAGTGATCTTCCGTTCATGGTTTCACCCTGAAGGGACTCAGAAGTCAGTAGAAAAAGCTAAATGGTTTGACACAGCAGAATGATGAGGTCACAAGGCAGTAGGAGACAAGTGACAGGTGAGGTCTCAACAAAAGCGCTAGAAGTTGAAAGAGGGAGAAATGATTTGGGGCTAGAGGTCAGGGGAAGCTTTTGTTCCGGAGATGCAAGCTGACCTCGAACTTGAAAAATGCACCAAAATTAAACAGAAGAGATGGACAGTCCAGACGTAGGGGACAGGGAGAGCACAAGCAAAGGCAAAGAAGCAGGAACTACTCTGGGATGTGGAGGCAGTGGAAGGGGTAACCTTACTCTCCGAGAGGCTTTGAGTAGGGAAACAATGGACATCAAGATCAGAGAAATAACTGAGGTCTTGATTACCTCCTGGAAAGTGTTTTGAAATGCCACGGCAGCTAACCCTGCGCATTCAACCACGTGGAGCACGGACATGGTGCCCGTCTCTGGGCCACCGCGTCCACTCTGCGGACCACATGTGAGAAGCAGCCTCTGGGGCAGCCTGGGAGCACCAGGTGGGTGTTTGCAGCTGTGGTCGGTGGGAACAGCCAGTGCCACAGGAGCAACTGCAGGCAGGAACGTGCCTTCCAGATTGGAGAGCACAGGTCAAGTCCTTTCAAATCCTAAAGAAGTCCCTGCAAATCCTAATGTTAATCACGTGACAGCAACCTACACCCACCCCACTGCATCAGTTCCAGAACCATTTAAGGCAAATGAATGACATCTCATCAGCAAAATTAAACATGTCCTCTGAGCCTGGATGTAGTTTCCTCTTTCTTTGGTCTCCTAAACAGTGCCTAGCACAAGAGTTAAACCACATAATATTTAATAATTATTATTTATTAAGGTAGATGATGTGAGGGAGAAGTGAGGGGAAACAGTTGATCAAAGTTGGATCTTCCTATCCTTATTTCTTTACCCCATCCATTATGTGTGTACTCAATGAATCTGCTCCTCCTTTGTGCCCTGGTCATACCTCATGGACTTTGCCAGTCCTAAGCAAGCTAATGACAATATTTACCTCTGTGTTTCTCATCAACCATCATGAATTCTGCCAACACTCAAAGCCTATCATTCTTTTAGGCAAAGACACACTGTTAAGATGCCTGTGAAATGGTGCAGTAGGAAATTCCAAGAGACAATCTCTCTACAAAAACAGTGAATAAACTGGGGAAAATTGTCAAAATCAATTTTATTGGAACTCTGGGGACTAGTCAAAGGTTTATAGCAGCCAGCTGAATGTTTAAACAAGAAGAAGGTGGCTGAATCTTGGTAGGAAATCTTTGTAGCATTTTAGCTTATCCTGGCTCCATCCCCACCTCCCTGGATCGGCTGCAGTCTTGAAGATGGAGCCCTCATTGCCACTGTGGGCTCCTGGTGCTGGATATAGAGCAGATGTTGTGCTCAAATAACTATGGTTGTTTGGTTTGACCTGAATGGTGGCTCCCTGAACTGGCACAAAAGCCTTGCTTTTTTTTTTTTGCCTGGATTGGAACTCTCACAGAGTGGAGAGGCAGCTAAAGGGTATTTGTCAGAAATACTTAAAGGCAAATGTATTAGCCACTGCTGCCAGAGGAAGGGGTAACAGTTGGCGCACAATACACATACCAAAGAGCTTGGGAGGAAAGGATGGAGAGTGAGATACTTTAGGAATAAGGGCTTTGAAAAGCTCCCACGTATTCCTGGGAATCAAAGGCCACACACATGCCCAGGGCAGGGCGTATGCTCACAAAAGACCTGAAAACGCTTTAAGCTTTCACCTCTGGTTGACCTTCAGGTTCTGCAGAAGCAGGAAGTGAAGGCTAAGGCAGGGTTGTAAACTGCCCAGTGTACAGTGGGTAGCATGCCCCAACACACACACACACACACACACACACACACACACACACACACACACACACACATCTTCAGAGACCTGGATATTTTTCTGTTTAATTCTAGCATTTCAGGAAATCTGCCGAATCACTAGCTGACAAACTTCAGTGGCCACACATGACAAACCATAGGGATTTTTCTTTTTTAATTAGAAAAGTCACAAAACAAACAGTAACCACAAGCATCAACATGAAACCCTGAGGAAGGAAGAGAATCCCATTTCTAGAGTTGGCCCGTTATGACATTCAAGATGTCTAGTTTTCAACAAAAAATTATGAAGCATGCAAATAAACATGGGGAAGAGGAGATAGGGAGTGACTACTTAAAAGGTACAGGATAATGAAATGTTCTGGAATTAGATAGTGGTGATGGTTACACAGCATTTTGATTGTACTGGAAACCATGGTATTGTACATTTTAAAATGGTTAAAATTGTGAATGTTATATGAATTTTACCTCAAAAAAGAAATAAATAAAAGTCTCATAGCAAAATGGATTCTTAAGCAGTATGCTGGGGCTTTGCTTTGATACAGTCTAATGAAGTCATTTTTCTAAATTTCCTCAGCTATTCCCCTTTTGTCTTTAGACACACACCTCAGTAATCCCAGGTCAGCTAGGATCGCTATATAAACTGGTCTGTAGTTGGAGGCCTATTTCTGGGTGGCATTTGCCTATGGCTCCTGATGGCGGATTCAGACTGTCACATGAAATGCATGATTTTTTCCAACATCTCCCAAATGCAACATGTCCAAAACCCACCCCGATTTCTTCCCATATTTGTCCTCCTCCATCACCCTACATCAGCAAAGGACATTTCCCCATGCCATTTTGGACAGCTTGCTTACACCTTATCCAGTTAACACCCATGTCTGGATATTTAACCTCCTAAATGGCTTTCAAATCGATTTACTTCTCTTCATCACCACTACCACCACTTTCATTCAAAATGTCCCCATTCCTTATCTGTACTGTTTAATAACAGATGCCCAGCTGGCCTCACCACATGTTCTCTTGACCCTTTTCAGTCTGTTTCCCCTACTCTATCCATGTGCATTTTAAAAATGCTAATCTAATTATTTCACTCTCCCATTTAAAGCCTTTAATTGGCTTCCCATTGCTCTTAGAATAAAATCCTCAAGTGTTGCAATGGTCTGCGAAGTCCTGTGTGACCTGGCTCTTCCCCACCTCACCAGCCTCCTCACTGAGTCACTGCACTCCTCATGGAAAATTCTCTCTGTTTCCCACTACCTCAGGGCAATCATATACATGCTTGTGTCTTTCTAGAACATTCTATGTCCTCTCCTTTCTGCACTTACCCAGTCCTACTCATTTTCAGAGCTCAGATGAAAGGTCACTTCCTGAAAGAAGTCTGCCTGGCTCTCCCAGGCTTGGGGGAAGTCCCCCTGTGAGGGCTAAGTGCCCAGGGGTCCTCTTCTATAGTACATCTTACTCTTACCATACCTGCTATCAAGTGCTCAATATCTGACCCCTCACTAAATATGAGACCCATGAGGACAGGACCTGTCTTATTCAATGCTGTAGCCCCAGTACCAATCACAGTGCCATGTGTACAGCAGGGGGTTCATATGTATTTGTGGACTTAATATTGTGGACTTAATATTATGCAATTAGGTCTTACCAATAGCACCTTACTAATCAGTTGGCACCTTAGTAAGAATGAGTTGACAGCCTGCCAGGGAAAGAATGTAGACCAGGTGTGCTGCTAGCTCTATGCTACTTATCGCAGGACCAGGGTGGGGCCATGGGAATTGGGATGGGGCATCCATCACCAAGGAACCCTATTCTGAGCCAGCCATGCACACTCAGGATCCTAGAGGAATGTATGAATGAGCAGTCCTTCACTCCTCATTTCATTTCAGTGTCCTATTACAGCACACACAGCCTTCCCAGGACAGTGGAATTTAGGGAGTGGATTATCCATTCTGTTCAACTTGACCTCCCAGACTATTCAATCAACTCAGAGTCTTTTCTCTAGATTCTCAGGTTCCCCAGGTGGCCACCCTCTTGTTAGGGGCAGAAAAACATCTGGTCCTTGAATCCTCCCTGTTTCTCTCGTAACTCCTTTCCCACAGCCTCTGAGTCATTTTAAATTCCTTTGTTCCTCCTATAGTCCCCATTCATCCCCAGTCCACTCTGGAGCCCCATGTCCTCTTGGGGTTGGTTGCCAGTGTCAGCTGTCAATCATTCAGCTTCATCCACGATCACTACCAGGCAGAGTCCAGCAGATGAGAGAGGTAGAGAGAGGAGGGGAGAGGCGATAAACCCTCATCATGATCTAACATCAGGGAGAGATATGGGTAAGCAATCAGATCATCCATCCTACCAAGGTTAACCCCCTGCCACTTTATTTCCTGGACATTATAATGCTAAAGAGAATGTTTGTTTTCTACCCGCCTCTAGTTCTATTACGAAAGACCTCTCTGTTATTTTAGCTTCAGTATGTGCTAGGCAGGGTCTCCAAAAGTGGGATAGAAAACCTGCAAAGACCAGGCACCAGAAGGAGTGGCCACAGTGAGGGGAAGTGGGAGCTAAGGCAGGAGATGGAGGGCAGCTACAGACAACCTTCATCAACCTCACAGGTTTTCTGAGAGTTTGACATAATTCTGGTTTTCTTGCAGAAAACAGGTATCAAGGAGGGGTACTGCAGAATTGTTTCCATAAGCTGTCTGAAACTAAAAATGATATGCGGGGAATGGCATTGAGCAAATAGACTCCTAATCCTTCCTCATTCGCTTCGATTTTCTCCATCAAAGCCTTGGACCGCAAAGGGCAGAACAAACATGGGTGAGGCCAGGTAGTCAGAGATGAGTAAAGAGAATGTCTGGAAAGTGATGAGCTGGTCCAAGCACCTCGAGCCTCCCAGCCTAGGTGGGCTCCCTCCTGGGGAAATAAAAGAACCCATGAACGAGATGGATCAGCCCCAGCCATAACTTCTGAGGACGTTTGAGAAGGGAGAGGTGCTAGAAGACTAGAAACAGGCTGAGTTTGATGTCAGTTCAGACTGTTAAAGGCATGGTTTGTGGTCACTGAGTGTAAAGGAAGGAGTGATCGCAGGACCTGAATAGAAACCCTAACCTCATTTTCTTCCTTAGCAGGGATTCTGGGCTGGGAAACAGGATAACACAGCTGGTGATGCATCTGGGTTTCTGCAAAGTATTGGACGCTATGAACACCTAAGAGCATCCACGCAAAAACATCTGCACCATCCCCACCTGGAGATAGAGTTCCAGGGACATTCCTCAGGGCTCTTGCTTCAGCCTGCTCCTGTCCCCAAACCTTTGCCATGAAATTTAGCTATCCTTGCACTGAGCCCATATTTGTTTATATTTCCCAAAGGACAAAATAGAATAAAATTATAGGATGAATATATGGTCCTATACTTTGGTCTGAAATACCAACTGCACATCTGTAACACGAGAAAGATGTGATTTAGCTAGAGTGGCTCTTTAAACCTCTTGAGAGTTAACGATGATTTGCCTCATTCCGAAAGGATCCTCACCGCAAGTGCTACTGTTGGATGACATCTCAGCGTCTCAGTGTTGCGTGACCTCTGCTCCCCCTCCAATAAGTTTCTATTAAATTTATCATCAGGTATCAAGGGATCTGCAACCTGCTCTCCATTCACATACAAAGTGTTTTCCCTGAAGAGCTTCAAAGTGAGTTGATTTCCTTTCTCAGGGACACAGCAGGAGTACCTCTGTCTTTTGCATTTTGTCATCCAATGGCTGGATCAAAGTTAAACAGCCAAGACTTCACACCAGAGGGAACAATGGAGACAAGTCACATCTAATTAAGCCCCTTGTATTGGTACCTGTCCTAAGAGCTTCAAAGTACACCCATCTCACTTGAGCCTCCTCTGCACAATCCTGTGAGATAAGCCAACCAGGTGTCACCAGCTGACTGATGGGGGATGAAATAGCCTGAGAGAGGCAAAGGCTCTCCAGCTTCTCAGCATCAGAAGTGGGCCTGGAAGCCAAGTGGCAACGCTAAGTTCAGCTTACTACAAATGAAACTGTACCACATGTATGTGTGCATAAAAGCAAATAGTTAAGGGCGTCCCTGATGGTGCAGTGGTTGAGAGTCCCCCTGCCAATGCAGGGGACACAGGTTCGTGCCCCGGTCTGGGAAGACCCCACATGCCGCGGAGCGACTGGGCCTGTGAGCCATGGCCGCTGAGCCTGCGCATCCGGAGCCTGTGCTCCGCAACAGGAGAGGCCACAACAGCAAGGGGCCTGCGTACCGCAAAAAAAAAAAAAAAAAAAAAAAAAAAAAAAGTTAAAAATTT
>NW_006792448.1:970486-993682 GCF_000442215.2 Lipotes vexillifer
AAAAAAAAAAAAAAAAAAAAAAAGAAATAGTTAAGAACTTATTTACAAAACAGAAACCGACTCATGGACATAGAAAACAATCTTATGGCTACAAAGGGGAAGGTAGGTAGGGATAAATTAGGAGTTTTGGGTTAACAGATACACACTACCATGTATAAAATAGATAAACAGGACTACTGTACAGCACAGGGAACTGTATTCAGTATCTTGTAATAACCTATAATGGAAAAGAATTTGAAAAAGAATATATACATATACGTATATGTATATATATACATATACGTATATGTATATATATGTGTATATATATATATATATATATATATATATATATATAAAACTGAATCACTTTGCTGTACACCTGAAACTAACACAACATTGTTAATCAACTATACTTCAACAAAAGAATACTATAAAAATAAAGACAGCTTAGGGCTTCCCTGGTGGCGCAGTGGTTGAGAGTCCGCCTGCCGATGCAGGGCACACGGGTTCGTGCCCCGGTCCAGGAAGATCCCACATGCCGTGGAGCGGCTGGGCCCATGAGCCATGGCCGCTGAGCCTGCGCGTCCGGAGCCTGTGCTCCGCAACAGGAGAGGCCACAACAATGAGAGGCCCGTGTACCGCAACAAAACAAAACAAAACACAGCTTAAAATCAGATCTTATGAAAGCATTCCCTGTGTATTTGTTTAATTTGAAAGCTATTAATTATTCATATTTAACAACTGTTAGCTATTTATAAGAGCCTATCATGTGTCAATCACTGCTCCTTGGTGGGGGCCGTGCAAGAAAAGGAGTAGATGGAACCTCAGCCTCAAAGTCCCTCAGATGTCAGGAGCCCAGATGATAACCTTGCCGGGTCCCGAGTAGAGGCTGTGAGCTGGCAGAGAACAGAGTTCGCCCGTGCATGGTAGAATTAGGGTTGGACAAAACTTTATAGATATTATCCACTCCGGTTGAATTCTTTTTTTTTTTTTAACATCTTTATCGGAGTATAATTGCTTTGTAATGTTGTGTTAGTTTCTGCTGGTTAACAAAGTGAATCAGTTATACGTACACATATATCCCCATATCCCCTCCCTCTTGCAACTCCCTCCCACCCTCCCTATTCCACCCCTCTACATGGCCAAAAATCACGGAGTTGAGCTCCCTGTGCTATGCAGCTGCTTCCCACTAGCTATCTGTTTTACATTTGGTAGTGTATATATGTCTATGCCTCTCTCTCACTTTGTCCCAGCTTACCCTTCCCCCTCCCCGTGTCTTCAAGTCCATTCTCTATGTCTGCATCTTTATTCCTGTCCTGTCCCTAGGTTCTTCAGAACCTTTTTTTTTTTTTAGATTCTATATATATGTGTTAGAATACGGTATCTGTTTTTCTCTTTCTGACTTACTTCACGCTGTATAACAGACTTAGGTCCAACCACCTCACTACAAATAACTCAATTTTGTTCCTTTTTATGGCTGAGTAATACTCCATTGTATATATGTGCCACATCTTCTTTATCCATTCATCTGTCAGTTGACACTTAGGTTGCTTCCATGTACTGGCTATTGTAAAAACAGCTGCAATGAACATTGTGGTACATGACTCTTTTTGAATTATGTTTTTTTCAGGGTATATGCCAAGTAGTGGGATTGCTGGGTCATATGGTAGTTCTATTTTTAGTTTTTAAAGGAACCTCCATACTGTTCTCCATAGTGGCTGTAACAATTTACATTCCCACCAGCAGTGCAAGAGGGTTCCCTTTTCTCCACACCCTCTCCAGCATTTATTGTTGGTAGATTTTTTGAAAATGGCCATTCTGACTGGTGTGAGATGATACTTCATTGTAGTTGTGATTTGCATTTCTGTAATGATTAGTGATGAGCAACCTTTCATATGTTTGTTGGCAATCTGTATATCTTCTTTTGAGAAATGTCTATTTAGGTCTTCTACCCATTTTTGGATTCGGTTGTTTGTTTTTTTGATATTGAGCTGCATGAGCGGCTTGTATATTTTGGATATTAATCCTTTGTCAGTTGCTTCATTGGAAAATATTTTCTCCCATTCTGAGGGTTGTCTTCTCATCTTGTTTGTAGTTTCCTTTGCTGTGCAAAAGCTTTTAAGTTTCATTAGGTCTCATTTGTTTATTTTTGTTTTTATTTCCACTTCTCTAGGAGGTGGGTCACAAAGGATCTTGCTGTGATTTATGTCATAGAGTGTTCTGCCTATGTTTTCCCCTAAGAGTTTGATAGTTTCTGGCCTTACATTTAGGTCTTTAATCCATTTTGAGTTGATTTTTGTGTATGGTGTTAGGGAGTGTTCTAATTTCATTCTTTTACATGTAGCTGTCCAGTTTTCCCAGCACCACGTATTGAAGAGGCTGTCTTTTCTCCATTGTATATTCCTGCCTCCTTTATCAAAGATAAGGCAACCATATGTGTGTGGGTTTATCTCTGGGCTTTCTATCCTGTTCCATTGATCTATATTTCTGTTTTTTGTGCCAGTACCATACTGTCTTGATTACTCTACCTTTGTAGTATAGTCTGAAGTCAGGGAGGTTGATTCCTCCAGCTCCATTTTTCTTTCTCAAGATTGCTTTGGCTATTCAGGGTCTTTGTGTTTCCATACAAATTGTGAATTTTTTTGTTTTAGTTCTGTGAAAAATGCCATTGGTAGTTTGATAGGAATTGCATTGAATCTGTAGATTGCTTTGGGTAGTATAGTCATTTTTGCAATATTGATTCTTCCAATCCAAGAACATGGTGTATCTCTCCATCTGTTTGTATCATCTTTCATTTCTTTCATCAGGGTCTTATAGTTTTCTGCATACAGGTCTTTTGTCTCCTTAGGTACATTTATTCCTAGGTATTTTATTCTTTTTGTTGCAGTGGTAAATGGGAGTGCTTCCTTCATTTCTCTTTCAGATTTTTCATCATTACTGTATAGGAATGCAAGAGATTCCTGTGCCTTAATTTTGTATCCTGCTACTTTACCAAATTCATTGATTAGCTCTAGTAGTTTTCTGGTGGCATCTTTAGGATTCTCTCTGTATAGTATCATGCCATCTACAAACAGTGACAGATTTACTTCTTCTTTTTCAATTTGGATCCCTTTTTTTTCTTTTTCTTCTCTGATTGCTGTGGCTAAAACTTCCAAAACTATGTTGAATAATAGTGGTGAGAGTGGGCAACCTTGTCTTGTTCCTGATCTTAGTGGAAATGGTTTCAGTTTTTCACCATTGTGAATGATGTTGGCTGTGGGTTTGTCATATATGGCCTTTATTATGTTGAGGTAAGTTCCCTCTGTGCCTACTTTCTGGAGGGTTTTTATCATAAATGGGTGTTGAATTTTGTCGAAAGATTTTTCTACATCTATTGAGATGATCATATGGTTTTTATCCTTCAATTTGTTAATATGGTGTATCACATTGATTGATCTGTGTATATTGAAGAATCCTTGCATTCCTGGGATGAACCCCACTTGATCATGGTGTATGATCCTTTTAATGTGCTGTTGGATTCTGTTTGCTAGTATTTTGTTGAGGAGTTTTGCCTCAATGTTCATCAGTGATATTGGCCTGTAGTTTTTTTTGTAACATCTTTTTCTGGTTTTGATATCAGGGTGATGGTGGCCTCAAAGAATGAGTTTTGGAGTGTTCCTCTCTCTGCTGTATTTTGGAAGAGTTTGAGAAGGATCAGTGTTAGCTCTTCTCTAAATGTTTCATAGAACTTGCCTGTGAAGCCATCTGGTCCTGGGCTATTGTTTGTTGGAAGATTTTTAATCACACTTTCAATTTCAGTGCTTATGATTCGTCTGTTTATATTTTCTTTTTCTTCCTGGTTCAGTCTCAGAAGGTTGTGCTTTTCTAAGAATGTGTCCATTTCTTCCAGGTTGTCCATTTTATTGGCATATAGTTGCTTGTAGTAATCTCTCATGATCCTTTGTATTTCTGCAGTGTCAGTTGTTACTTCTCCTTTTCAATTTCTAATTCTGTTCATTTGAGTCTTTTCTCTCTTTTTCCTGATGAGTCTGGCTAATGGTTTATCAATTCCTTTTATCTTCTCAAAGAACCAGCTTTTAGTTTTATTGATCTTTGCTATTGTGTTCTTCATTTCTTTTTCATTTATTTCTGATCTGATTTTTATGATTTCCTTCCTTCTGTTAACTTTGATTTTTTTTTTTTGTTCTTCTTCTTTCTTTAATTGCTTTAGGTGTAAGGTTAGGTTGCTGATTTGAGATGTTTCTTGTTTCTTGTTTAGGATTTTATTGCTATAAACTTCCCTCATAGAACTGCCTTTGCTGCATCCCATAGTTTTTGGGTTGTCATGTTTTCATTGTCATTTGTTTCTTGGTATTTTTTGATTTCCTCTTTGATTTCTCTAGTGATCTCTTGCTTATTTAGTAGTGTATTGTTTAGCCTCCATGTGTTTGTATTTTTTACAGATTTTTTCCTGTAATTGATATCTAGTCTCATAGTTGTGGTCGGAAACGATACTTGATATGATTTCAATTTTCTTAAATTTACCAAGGCTTGATTTGTGACCCATGATATGATCTATCTTGGAGAATGTTCCATGAGCACTTGAGAAGACAGTGTATTGTGTTGTTTTGGGATAGAATGCCCTATCAATTAAATCCATCTTGCTTAATATGTTATTTAAAGCTTGTGTTTCCTTATTTATTTTCATTTTGGATGATCTGTCCATTGGTGAAAGTGGAGTGTTAAAGTTCCCTACTATTACTGTGTTACTGTCATTTTCCCCTTTTATGGCTGTTAGCATTTGCCTCGTGTATCGAAGTCCTCTTATGTTGGATGCATAAATCTTTACAATTGTATGTCTTCTTTTTGGATTGATCCCTTGATCATTCTGTAGTGTCCTTCTTTGTCTCTTGTAATAGTCTTTACTTTAAAGGCTATTTTTTCTATTATGAGAATTGCTACTCCAGCTTTCTTTTGATTTCCTTTTGCATGGAATATCTTTTCCCATCCCCTCACTTTTAGTCTGTATGTGTCCTTAGGTCTGAAGTGGATCTCTTGTAGACAGCATATATATGGATCTTGTTTTGGTATCCATTCAGCCAGTCTATGTCTTTTGGTTGGAGCATTTAATCCATTTACATTTAAGGTAATTATTGATATGTATGTTCCTGCTACCATTTTCTTAATTGTTTTGGCTTTGTTATTGTAGGTCTTTTCCTTCTCTTGTGTTTCCTGCCTAGAGAAGTTCCTTTAGCATTTGTTGTAAAGCTGGTTTGGTGGTGCTGAATTCTCTTAGCTTTTGCTTGTCTGTAAAGGTTTTAATTTCTCTGTCAAATCTGGATGAGATCCTTGCTGGGTAGAGTAATCTTGGTTGTAGGTTTTTCTCCTTCATCACTTTAAATATGTCCTGCCACTCCCTTCTGGCTTGCAGAGTTTCTGCTGAAAGATCAGCTGTTAACAGTATGGGGATTCCCTTGTATGTTATTTGTTGCTTTTCCCTTGCTTCTTTTTTTTGTTTTTTATTTTGCGGTATGCGGGCCTCTCACTGTTGTGGCCTCTCCTGTTGCGGAGCACAGGCTCCGGATGCACAGGCTCAGCGGCCATGGCTCACAGGTCCAGCCGCTCCACAGCATGTGGGATCGTCCTGGACCGGGGCACGAACCCATGTCCCCTGTATAGGCAGGCGGACTCTCAACCACTGTGCCACCAGGGAAGCCTGAGCATCATACTCTTTGAAGAGCATATACGTACAGATGGATTGATATATAGATTTTGATATGTCTACATAGTAAGGTACTATGAAGGGAACCATGAGTTCTGATACCATCCTGCAGCTCTCTCACAAGGCACTGTTGATAAGCCTTAATCAGTGCAGCCAAGACCATGTCGTGTTGGGCCAGTCTGAGACAACTGCTATATATGTGTGTCTGCTCAGTCTGCTATATTGAGATGCCTATTTCATGCTTTAGGCTAAGCCCTCAATAGTAAGTTTCCCACCAAGACATGTGAGTAAACATCCCTTTAAGCTCAACCTTTACCAAGTGGTTTCTATAAAGGCTGTTCGCACCAATACCTTCTGTGAGATGCTGGCTGGCTGCTCCCATAATAAAATAGTGCCTCTCTGATCGTCTACTATGGATGATTTGGATCTCTGTGTTCTTTGCTGGCTGCTTCCTTTCTGCAGGGCCAGCGTTTTTCTGTATGTGGTGGTAATGGGATGAGTGTTCGAAATCTCTCTTGGGGAGAAAAATTAACTGGATTGGAGAGGATCCAAAATTCGATCCTCAGTTACTCAGTTCCAAGATACTTTCTGTGAAACACCATTAAATATCCCTAGGGGTAGCAATAGGGCAATATTATTTAATTACCACCTGTCCAATATTATAAGGGTTCTATTGGATTCCTCACTTAGATAAAGAATCCAGGTCTAAAGATCCTACGTGATTTGTCCAAGATGACCCAGCTCACATGAGGCAGAGCAGGGTCCAAATCTGCACTCCTTCTACTCAGACACACTGGCTCAAAACCTCGGTTATGGGGAGGCATCACTCTGCTCTTCCACCAGCTGAGCTCATCCTGCACCATTACCCTTTGACAACCAGTCCCACCTGGACCATTTTTACCTGGACCTCATGAAAGGCAGTGTTCTTCCCATGTCCGTGGTACTCTCAGAGTGACTTACTCATTGGGAAGGCTGGGGTAGCATAGAGGTAAGTGCACAGAGGGTGGACCCAAACTCCATAGGTTCAAATACAAGCTCTACTATTTACTGGCAATGTGACTGAGCAATGTGACCTTGGACAAGCCAATTGCCTCCTCTGTGCTTTGGTTTCCTCATTTGTAGAATGACAACAATAATTGACCACCTATCTAATAACTGACCACCTACCTACCTTGTAGGATTATGAATTATAAATATCTTGTGTAGGTAAAGCACTTAGAAGAGTGCCTGTCACATAGCACATTCACACACACACACATACACCCATATATATATATATTTCCTACAATTTTTATTCATCATTTCTCCCCTTTGCCTTCCCACCCTCCATGCCTTCTGTTCTAGGCCACTCTATTTCCTTCTTCTTATGCTCTCTCATTCACCTACTCTATCCATAGTATCTTCAGCCCAATTACAGTTGGAAAGACTTGACTCTGATCCTCTTCATCAATTGTGAATGCAAAGATAAACTCCCTTCTCTTGCCTATCTTTTTCTGTATCAAACTACTTTTCCTACATGAGAGTGGGCTGGCCTGGACAACAGATGGGATGGTGAGACAGAAGACCTCAGTCCAGGTCTGAGATCTGCCACTTAGAGCTACTGGATCTTGGGTAAGCTATTTAATTTCCTCAACCTCTGAACTCAGGAAAAAGTAAAAATATCTCATTACCATATGACTGGTTGCTCAGGCTTTCTGCTGAGTTTATTCTAGCAGATCAATTTGACCAATGACTAATAGTGGTCTTCTGAATAGCATGTCTTTGTCCAACCCCTTCCCAAGAATGTATCCACCCAGCTCCCTGAAGCCTCTGAAACCTGGCAGTGAGAAAGTCTGAGGGACACACCTGCCTTGCATTTCACTGCTGAAATCCTGCACACCAATGCTGCTTTTCACTGTGGTGTCATTTATTAGGATGTATTACAAGTGTTTATTCCTGACCTCCACTGGGTTCCCTGTAGGGAGTCACAGGCATGGTATTTGAGAGGTAGAGAGGAAACCAGAACCCTGTATTAAATTGCCTACCACACATCTGTCCTTGAAGGAGTTCATCCTAATTTCTGTTTCCTTAATATCCAGGCAGAATTTGAAATCTGCTTTTATTGCACTTTCCATGGAGGTGAGGTGCCATTCGTGTTACCTGGCATGGTACAGGTAACAACTTGGTCCTCCTCAGCTTGGTCCTCCTACAGACTTGGAACCTTAAGTCAGAGCTTCTCTCTGCTCATCAGTTTTCTCATCTGTAAAAACCAGGAAATTGAAATGGATCATCCTTTCTTACGCTAACAACCTCTTACTCCTATCTCTTTTTGCACGTGGGGTTGCCAGATTTAGCAAGTAAAAATATATCCAGTTTTTTAAAATATATGTCCAGTAAAATCTGAATGTTAGATAAATAATTTTAGTGTACATATATATACTAAATATATATATAGGTATATACTAACATAGATGTTTATAAATATATGAAAATACATTTTTAGTATATATGTATACATATTTATTTGTACACATATGCATGAGACATACTTACACTAAAAAACTTTTGTTGTATATCTGAAATTCAAATTTTACTGGGTGTCCTTATTCCTATTTGCTGAATTGAGCAACTCTATTTGAATGCCAAATTTAATCAGAGCTTACATCAGTTGGAAGGGTCTGATCCAAACCTCTCCCAGAATGCAAAGGGCCCTGCAGCCTCGGAGGGGCAGCAGAAGGAGCCCTGGGTTGGGGGGAGTCCAAGAAAAGGATTCTGGTCCTGACCCCATCTCAAGTAAGTCATGTCGCCTCACAGGGCTCAATTTTATCATCTGCACAGTGAGAGGTATTGGACTAAATTATCTCTAAAGTGCTGTCCAGCTCCAAATGTCAGTATTATTTTTGGCTTTTTCACTACTCTTTGGATCTGTGAAAGGCATTTCACTTTTTTTTTTTTCTGATGTTTTACTTGTGGGGAAAACAGATTAATCGTGAAATTCAGAAAAATAAGTATTCTTGAGCTATGAGCTGAACTCCTTGAAAATGGCTTTGATAGGCTGAGGGACCCTTTAAGAGCCTCATAATTTAGTTGTCATAATTTATTTAACATTTAACATCTGAATTACTTTAAGTATCATGAGTAAGGCTGTAATGGCCATTGTTATAGCCAAAGCTTTCACATGCCCCTGATTATTTCATTAGACACAATCCCTGGAGTGGGGTCGTAGGGTCAAAGGTGAAGGTCTCTGGGGGAAGACTACTTCTCCTGGTCTCTCCCCACCCCTCCCCCATTCTCCCCTTACCCCATCCCCAGGAGGTCAAGAGGGATCTGCGCCCATTAGATCCCAGGTCACCAAGGGGCCTTGTTTTCTGGGCCAGCACAGGTGGCTGGGGTGGGATGCCATGCAATCCCCACCTACAGCTGGGCCCAGGGCTACTGCCCACCAGAGCAGGGCTAGTCCAGGGACTAGGTGGCCCCTGTCCTGACTCTTCTCTCCCCTTGGCTCCAATAAGACATCACTCCCCTTGGGCTTAAGACCGGAGGCTCCAGATGGAGCAGTTTATAGTCTACTTTGGTTCAAAGCCATTTAAGCCCAATTATTTTCAGAAAAAGGAGGACTCCATGTGTTCCAGTGCAGGTCCAGTCTCGGACATGGATCCAGAACCCCTCCTAGTAGTAAGGAGTCACCCTTCCTGATCTTGCTTCCTTTGTGGGTACCAGGTAAAGAGGAAGATGTTCTAGGCTAAGACAACATTCATTTGCATCTGGGTCCTACAAACAAATGCACAATCAGATATCTCCAACAAACAGTTTTAGGGCTATTCATACGTTTTGCCAAGTTCTATAGTGAACATTTATTATTTTATAAAAAGGAAAAGTCATTATTTTTAAAAAGCCTTATAATTATTCCCAACTGCTCATTTTCCCAACTATACATTTTTGGTGTAACCAATCCATTGCTCTTTGATCGACTTGCTTTGTGTAACAGATGGAGTATGTTATTAATAATTGGGTTACTGATATTTAGACAACAAAGATAAAGAAATGTATAAATAGGTCATACTTGCTCTTCTTAGGAATGGGAAGAAGAGGAGAAAAGGGGTAAAGCCCAAGGAAAGGACACATCTAAGAAAATAATAGAGGAGGAACAAAGAGTAGGGCTCGGTTCTCGACGAGCGCTTGGCCTTAAATGTTAGGTGATAACTGTTGGATGTTCAAGAATGAGAGAATGGGAAACCAAGGTGGAGCCAAGAGCCAGCATGTGGCCCCCAGACTTAGCCATTCAGGCAGAACCAGCGAGTGCCTTGACAGGTGGGTAAGGAGCTTGCTCTGTAATTACTTTGCTTCTGTGTGTGTGTGTGAGAGATATACCAAGAACTTTAAGGCTTAGATTGTGAAAGGATGTATTAATACTTAGCATTAAGAGTATATTTGTTGGGCTTCCCTGGCGGCGCAGTGGTTGAGAGTCCGCCTGCCGATGCAGGGGACACGGCTCCCCGAGGGGAATACTACGCAGCCATTTAAAAGAATGTGATAGATCTATATGTGCCGACATAAAAAGAGAGCCTCAATATATTGGGTTAAACAAGCAAGTTTAAAATATATCTGGCAGGGGCTTCCCTGGTGGCGCAGTGGTTGCGGCCCCGCCCTGCCGATGCAGGGGACACGGCTCGCAGTCTCGGGTTTTATGGTGATGGGATTAGTTTCCAGGTTGTCTCTGGCCAATCATTCTGACTGAGGGTCCTTGCTGGTGGCGCACGCATCGCTCAGCCAAGATGGTTTCCAGCAAGGAGGATTCTGGGAGGTTGGTAGGACATGTTGACTGGCGTCTCCTCTTTCCTTTTGACCTTTCCCATTTTCTTCCATTTGGTGGTGGCTTGTTAGTTCCATGTTCCTTACCAGGATCTCCTGTCATAAAATAACTCAGTGCAAATTGTTACTGTCTTTGCCTGGCCAGGGTGGGTGGTTTCAGTCAGTGTTTCCCCTAACAGTGTGGTTCATTATCAGCCAAGGGAGCCCTGCCTCTTAAGAGCTAGAGTAAGTTTGCTCAAACGCCCACACCACAACTTGTAAAAAGTATAAGCTCTTACCCCCAATTTTTGCAAATTCTCAGAAGACTATGGGTTTTCATAGTCACATCTCTCTCTAATTTCCATCTCCTGATGAATTACTTGAGTTTATGAACTTCACATTATTCTATGCTGGATCCATCCTGATAGGAAACTTAACCTGTTTCTTTGATTTTCTTTACCCTTCTCCTACCAAGCAAACAAGAAATAAACAGTCTGATCATAAACGCCTTTGTATAGCAGTGTTTGGGGAAACCAGTTATTTGCATTGCAGAAATACAAACAGTTTTAAATTGTCTATTAGACCTCCCACTTCCTAAAGGTCATTTTGGCCACTAATGCTACCAGATGTTTCACTGGCTGGACTCCCTACATTCAAGGTCTTATGCCAACTAGCTGGCTGCCTCTTTTCCTTACCCCTCAGTCTCTTTTCCTTACCACTCTTCCCCCAATCCTGTCCCCAGGAACTACAAATTCTTGCTGTTTATTAAGACCTATACTTCAATTCTCTTCAGCCCCTAGTCCTTAACCCAGCACCAGGCCCATATCAAGAGTCATCAGTTGAAAAATAGGGCTCATTAGCATATTAGCACAGAAGCCTGACAAAGACTCTGCTATGTCTGACCTTGAAGGCAGTTGTGATTTTGAAGAGTATTTTCCCCTTCCTTATAATATTATCTTCTCAAAATATCAAGGAGCACCAGAAGGTGTTAGACTCAAAAAGTTGGAAGTTAATGATTACCCTGAGCTTCTCTAAGGTTGTCAGTTTCACATATGGCCCCCCCAGGACATGACCCATTGAAGGGATTTCCAGAGACTGCATCTGGGATCCCTGGACCATAGGGTTATCTCAACATGCCTTCTTTATTCTTACTTTGTTATAGTACCTACACATGAGGAGGAAGGTTACGGGGAGGTTTCTTTTTGCCTTGTTTGGCAAATGGCCCTCAAAATGTAATGAACCCTCCCAACGTATTAGGGACTAATCAGAAGTTAATTGGGTTAATTGTACATTGAGAGAGTATGTATGAAATGAGCCCAAAAGTGTGAAAAAATTAGACCTCATATCCATTTATCACACAAGACATTTTGCTTCTTATCTTATAACGGTAATTTGAAAAGAAGATTCCTGTTAACTTGCTTTATGCTGAGTTTTGAAAGTGTGAGAATATTAATGAGAAAAAGGAATAAATTATTTAAGCAGGAAATTCCAGGAATAAACTGTCGCCCAGAAATATTAAAGCAAGGAAACTTAAACTGCTAACTTAAGAATTTTATTTTTTTAAGTTTCTTAATCACAGTCCAAGAACTTATTTATATGCAGTATTCAAGACATTAAGTAAATATATTAAGTTGGAAGTCAGAGCCCTTACTTAATCCAGTCTGTTTCTCCCAGTTAAAATATACATTAACACAAGTCACATCAGTATTATCAGCTTCAGTGTCTTTTATTAACTTTGTCAGTAAAAATTGGTAGAGTATTTTCTAACATTCTATGCTTGTGGTTATTGTGATTTTAGCTAACAGGTTTGAGTGCTTCCTAGGAGCAGAGGTGGATGCTTTACAAAGGCTGTCTTTATTTTTTAACTTTTCATTATGGAAAATTTCAAACGCACACAAACGTTGAACACCCCCTTATGCCAAATCATCAAATTTCTGTTATTCTTTCTTCATGCATTCCCCCCAAAATAATTTAATGAATTATTTTAAAGTAGATCCCAGACATCATATCATTTCATCTTTAAATACTTCAGTGTGTGTCTCTAAGAGATAAGGTAGTGTCATCTGGTGTCAGAAGTGAAGTGAAGCGTTGGTAGTGGTATGGATATAAAGAAGAGACACAAGCAGCCTTCCCGTTTACATAGCACCACCCAGGTCCATAAATAGAACATTGCCAGTACCCTGGAAGTTCACATGTGCTCCCTGCCCCGATTAAAAGAGCCAGGAGAAAGAATTCCAAACGTATCAGTAATTCCCCAAAATATGAATGAGTTAAACTCATTTATTAAAATGTATATCAATTGAGGGGGTATTGACATCATTATAACATTGAGTCTTCCTGTGTAAGAATTAGTTATATTTTCCCTTTAATCAAGTCTTCCTTTATGGTCCCCAGTAGAGTTTTAAAGTTTTCTTCATTCCCTTGTGTCATTCTCATGGGGTTCCTATTCCTGTAGTTGATTTTTGTTTGTTTGGTGTTTTTAAAAATGTATATGTATAATAGTTGGCATTTATTCCTGTTAAATTTCAAGCTTTTGGTTTTTATCTGTAATTCCAGTCTGTGCTTGCTTCACTCCCATACCTATCTTCACACAAATCACTGATTAAAAATGGTGGCCTGGACAGAGCTTTATCTCTGTAGTATGCTATAAAAGATTCCCTCCCAGAATGACACATGACCCATTAGTCAAAACTTTAAGAATAGCTGTATAAACATCTGTAGCTTTGTCCAACCATACTGTTATATAATCTGTATGTCTCCATTTTATCTTCAAGAATATTATGGAAAAAATTTAGAATGCCTATCTAAAATCCAAATAAAGTATAACTGCCAATTGAAGACAACACAAACAGATGTGTCCTTGGACTGGAAGAATCAATATTGTTAAAATGATCACACTACCCAAAACAATGTACAGATTCAATTCAATCCCTAAAGAAATGCCAATGGCATTTTTCACAGAACTAGAACAAGTAATTTTAAAACTTGTATGGAAAGACAAAAGACCCTGAATAGCCGAAACAATCCTGAGAAAGAAGAACAGAGCTGGAGGAGTCACACGCTCTGACTTCCGACTATACTACAAAGCTACAGTAATCAAAACAGTATGGTACTGGCACCAAAAAAAGACACAGGATAGAGAGCCAGAAATAAACCCACGCACTTATGGTCAATTAATCTACAACAACAAAGGCAAGAATATACAATGGAAAAAAGACAGTCTTTCAATAACTGGTACTGGGAAAACTGAATAGCTACATGTAAAAGAATGAAATTAGAACATTCTCTAACACCGTATACAAAGATAAGCTCAAAATGGATTAAAGACCTAAATGTAAGACCAGATACTATAAAACTCCTAGAGGAAAACAGGCAGAACACTCTTTGACATAAACCACAACAATATTTTTTTGGATCCATTTCCTAAAGTAAAGAAAATAAAAGCAAAAATAAACAAATGGGACCTAATTAACCTTAAAAGCATTTGCACAGCAAAGGAAAGCATCAACAAAATAAAAATACAACCTACTGAATGGGAGAAAATATTTGCAGGTGATATGACTGATAAGAGATTAATATCCAACATAGATAAACAGCTCATACAATTTAACATCAAAACAACAAACTACTCAATGAAAAAGTGGGCAGAACTAAATAGACATTTTTCCAAAGAGGAAATGAAGATGGCCAACAAGCACATGAGAAGATACTCAACATTGCTAATCATCAGGGAAATGCAAATCAAAACCACAATGAGATATCACTTCAGACCTGTCAGAATGGCCATCATCAAAAAGAACACAAACAACAAATGGCGAATATGGAGAAAAGGGAACCTTCGTACACTGTTGGTGGGAATGTAAATTAGTGCAGCCACTGTGGAAAACAGTATGGATGTTTCTCAAAAAGCTGAAAATAAAACTATCATATTACCCAGCAATCCTGCTTCTGGGTATATATCTGGAAAAAATGAAAACACTAATTTGAAAAGATGCATAACATATACCTCAATGTTCAAAGCGGCATTATTTACAATTACCAAGATATGGAAGCAACCTAAGTGTCCAACAACAGATGAATGAATAAAGAAGATGTGGTATATATACACAATGGAATACTACCCAGCCATAAAAAAGAAAGAAATTTTGCCATTTGCAGCAACATGGACGGACTTGGAGGGCATTATGCTAAGTGAAATGAGTCAGACATATAGAAAGACAAATACTGTATGATATCACTTATGTGTGGAATCTAAAAAATACAACAAACTAGTGAGTATAACAAAAACAATGCAGACTCAGATACAGAGAACAAACTGATGGTTATGAGGGCGGGGAGGGGCAATATAGGGCTGGGGGAGTAGGAGGTACAAACTATTGGGTGTAGGATAGGCCATAGGGATGTATTATACAACACGCGGAATATAGCAGAAAAAGAAAATTTAGAGTACCTTTCTAAAATCCAAGTTAAGTAAAACTGCCATATTCCCTTGATTTGGTTGTAAAGCAAATCTAAGGGAGAAAAAAGATCAGAAATTAGATTGACCTGATATATTCTTAATGAAGTTGTGCTGAATCCTTATAGCCAACATTCTCCTTTTTAAATACTCAAGAACCACCCATTAAATAACCCCGTTTGAAATTTACTGGGAACCAATATCAGGTTTACTTCCCTATATTTTCCATAATCAGCTCTGTTGTAATTGCTACTAATTCTCCACTCTCCTGTATCAAAATAATGTACCCAAGTCTTTTTCTGTGTGATGTTTCAGGATTCCCACAGGAGCTGGAAGCTTCTATTTTCCCCCAGCACTGACGTTGGCGTGGCCATGTGGTTGCTTTGGCCAATTGGAGGAAGAAAGCAGAAGAGACTGGGGGAGATGTAGGCATGTAAAACATAGAAGATGCAGTATGCATCCACTCACTCCTCAGGTGCTCCTGTCATTCACCATGAAAATCACCTGTCCCAGGGATTGCTGGTCCACAAAGAATGAGAGACATATTGCTGATCTGAACCAGACCCACAGCCTGACACAGAGCTGCCCCAGCTGACCTGCACACCTGGGAGTGAGAAAAATAAATGTTTGTTGTTGTAAGCCACTGAGATTCTGAGGTTGCTTGCTGTGCAGCAAAAACTAATATGCTTTCATTTTTGAAAACTAGTCCCTCCGCAGCCTTTCAACATTTCTAGTGTTTAACATGAATTCTTAAAGATTACAAATGGTATATACATACAATGGAATATTATCCATCCTTAAAAAGGAAAGAAATTCTTTTTGATAAGAGCCATCCTAACAGGTGTGAGGTGATATCTCCTTGTGGCTTTGATTTGCATTTTCCTGATGATTACTGATGTTGAGCATCTTTTTATGTGTGTGTTGGCTATTTGAACACACTGGGACTTTCTGAGGTGATGTAAATATTTTATATCTTGATTTATGGTGACCATTCCACAACTGTCCATTTGTCCAAACCCATTAAACTGTGTACCTCAAAAGGGTAAATGTTACTATATGCAACTTGTACCTCAATAAATCCTTAAAAAGGAATGTAATTCTGACACATGCTACAACATGGATGAGCCTTGAAGGCATTATGCTAAGTGAAATAATCCAGCCACAAAAAGACAAATAAATGTATGATTCCACTCATACAAGGTACCTGGAGTAGTCAAATACATAGAGACAGAAAGTAGAATGGTGGCTACCAGGGGCTGGGAGGAGGCAGACAATGAGGAGTTGTTAGTTAATGGGTGCAAGAGTTTCAGTTTGAGAAGGTGAAAAAATTCTGAAGATGGATGGTGATGATAGTTGCACAGCAAAGTGAATGTTCTTAATGCCACTGTACATTAAGGTGATGAAAATGTTCTATATCTTCATTTATGGTGGCAGTTCCACAACTGTGTCCATTTGTCAAAACCCATTGAACTGTATACCTCAAAAGGGTGAATGTTTCTATATGTACCTCCATAAATTTGAATTTTTTAAAAAAGGGAACACAATTCTGACACATGCCACAACATGGATGAAACTTGAAGCCACTTAACCTTGAAGATACACTTAAAAATAGTTGAAATGGTAAATGTTATATAAATTAAACACAATTTCAAAAAATTACATAGTGGACCCTCAGTTTGTGTCCCCAGAAAAGCAGATCTTGAGACAGGACTTGGGTTTAGGTTGTTTGGGAAGTGAAGCCAGGAAGCTCAAGTGAGGAAACAGAGAAAGCAAAATGCCCATGCAAGGAAGCATTAAGCAGCAGCCTCCATCTGTGGGTAACTGCTGCCTGATCCTGAGTACCAGGCGGACCGTGACTTAAGAGCATCTCCCTGGAGGATGGGAAGGTTGCAGCATCTATCCTATTCCCCATTGGTCTGAAATTTGCCTCTGTGGGCATTAATGCCCCTCTTGCTTTCTGGGTTGTGTCTGGGAGCAGTCAGATGATGCCTGGCGGTGACAGAGAAACCCATCACACAAAGAAGAAGAGAGGGTTGGGTGCTTGAGTTGGGAGGCTGGCACATGCAGGAACTGCTCACCTTAGCTGCAAACTCAGGTGGGTCCCAGAGATATGGGACAAGGCATCGAAACATCTGCTAAGATGGTATGTCCATCTTAACTGCCTGGGAGGTAATTCACCTGGGCAACTAGGAGCTCTCTTAATTTCTTCTCACCTGTCTTGGGCTTTAGGCACAAAGGTATTGTTTATTCCATTTGATTCAATTTGGTTTTTCCATCTCCTTGATAAAAATGGTGAAAAAGAGTAGAATTATGTCTTATTCCCATAATTTGTTCATATTACACCATCCCCCTCAAGCAGCTGGATCCTTTTCTCCCCCTAACTCATACTAGGAAGTTCAAGATGCTTCATCTTTTTGTGGCTCTTCTTATTCCTCCTGATTTCACTACCCCACCACGGCCACTTGTTTCTATAAGCAAGAGAGATCATTTAGAAAGTCGAAGTTGCTAATTCCAGTCTGCTTTGACAGCAGTGGTCCAAGCCTGGTGTGTGTGTGTGCCAGAAAATACTAAATGTTCCTGAGAATCCTCAACTCATGATCACTGGATAGACTTGGCTTCATAGAATTTTTAAGGTTTGAACTTGGGTTCTCTGATCTGGTAGGTGAGAGGAAAGTCTTCACTTCGGAAGACTGTTCCGAGTTTGCTCACTCTTCCAGGGATGCATTTTGTGTGTAGGTCACTCATGGGGAAGGGGGTGGATCGAACAATCCAGAAGCCAAGAAACTTTCAATAGAATCAGCTGAGAGGGACTGGGTTGGTTTTTTAAAATTCAAGTGGAGCAATTCTTGTTCAGTCAGAACCAAAATCCTGTCTAACTTTATTTGCATCACACTCATTGGCACAAATAGCCTGGTGATGAAAATAAAAGAGCCTGTGTAAAGGTCTGGGAATAAAAACAACAGACGTAAGAGAAAAGGAAGAGTGAAAGGAGACAGCACAGGGGAAATCGGGCAAGAAGGGAGAAATGCGGGAGGAAAGGCAGAAAGGGAGGGAGAGGGTGTCCTCAGAGAATACTTGCATTGCAAGTTGCCTTAAAGAACAGCTAATTTAACCATTATTTTAATGGTGAGATCATTAAGACACAGTGTCACCCAAATAGTTAATGACAAAACCTGTAGCCATGGTCTTCCAATGCTTGTTCAGTTTTCTTTTCTTCCATCCTTCCCCTCCCCCCATGCAGGCTCATTCATTAATTTTTTTTAACATTCATTAATTTTTTAATTGAGTTGACTTATTGTGAGAATAGAAGAAATCACCTCCTAGAAAAGTTCAAGGAAAGATCTGGAGGTATTTAGAAGACTAGGAAAAACCCAGGAAATTTTCAGTCAAGCATCTGACTGACGTATTTGTCCAAACATAGTGATTTACTCACCCGAAAACTGAACTTTGAGTTTTCTTCTGGTTGGAAGCTAGTCTCCCGGACACAGCTTATGTGTCCAGCACAGAAACCCCTTCAGGGCAGATTCCAAAGCTCCATCCAGTTGCTCTGGAAACTGGTTACTGTCCTTAGCCATCTTGCTGTGATTCATCCCCAACCTGGACCCAGAGGTGTGCTGGGATTTCCAGTAGGGAAAAGCATGAAGCTGGCAGGGGCTTCCATTCTAATATTCTAACCTTGCATTAAGGTTTTATGTGGGTCAACATCTCACACACACGGTCACGTAAAACACAACTTGCCCAAGGATTTTAGCCCTCTTCACCCTATGTGCACCTCTTGTACCAGTAGTAATATGGCTGTAGTGGGGAAACAGTGCTATTCTAACTCCCCAAAAGTTTGGAGATCACTTCCCTGAAGTAAAGGTCTGTTTCCCAGAATTACTGTAATAGGAAGTTCTGAGTGTCTCTGACACCCCATGACAGGTATTCAGTATCTGGTTATATCTAACAAACTGGTGGAACAGTGATGCCCAGACATCCTTTTGCACCAGTTGATAGGCTTGGAGGCAATTGTTAGTCTGTGGAGAAGTTGGAAGTATAAGTTCAAGGAAGGAAATGTTAGAGGAGAGAAGACCTTGGGGCGCTGTTTGCCTGAGGGGGAAACATGAAATCTGGGGCACAAGTGTTGTCACTGAAGGGCCTGGGAGCCAGGACCAGGGTAGGTCTGGGTTGTAGATTTCCGCCTGGGATGCAGTGTGGCTCTCGATGGACAGAGACGAGAGGGAACACAGACTGGAGTGTTGGCATCTGAAGTGCTCTGCTCTGCTTTGCCCAGGAAGCTGCAGCCTAAGCAAGGGGCAGCCGTTGGTCTCAGAGTGCAGGCCCAGCAGCAGCTGCAGTGGTGAGATACTGCCCTCAAGTGGCTGGAGGGCTGGGGCGCTCAATGAGGAGGCAAAAGGCAACTTGGTCTGGGATGTATCTGACAGCAGAATTAACTGGGGGACATTGAAAATCCTGCAGTTGTAAAGGTGGTAACTGTGAGCTAGCAAGCAGCCGCATAGCACAGGGAGATCAGCTCGGAGCTTTGTGACCAACTAGAGGGGTGGGATAGGGAGGGTGGGAGGGAGGGAGACGCAAGAGTGAAGAGATATGGGGACATATGTATGTGTATAACTGATTCACTTTGTTATAAAGCAGAAACTAACACACCATTGTAAAGCAATTATACTCCAATAAAGATGTAAAAAAAAAAATTCCTGTGTTAAGGTTAGCATCATGTGCCCACGTGGTGGGGAGGCCTGGGAAGAGGCCATCCTCTCAGTCCTTGTCCTGCACCGATGTTCCATCTCTCTCCAGCATCTCCAGATTCCTGCTTCCACATCAAGCAGATCCTTTCCCCGCAGCACTCCTGCTCCCTACAATTGTACTGGGTGGGCCCAAAAGTGTCTTCGGGTTTTTAAGTAAAAGTAAAAGACACATTTTTCATTTTCACCAAGAACTTTCTTGAACAACGTCTGCACCCTTTTGCTCCACTACCTTCTGCCGTTTTTCAGGCAGCTTCATAATTCCATCTTCCAAAAAATTCTTATCCTTTCGAGCAAAGACCTGTTCCGGCTGCCTTTTACAGTCTTCCAGGGAATTGAAATTTTTTCCATTAAGAGAATTTTGTAAAGACTGAAATAAATGGAAATCCGAAGGTGCAATGTCTGGTGAATATGGCAGATGAATCAGAACTTCCCAGCCAAGCTGTAACAGTCTTGCCTGGTCATCAAAGAAACATGTGGTCTTGCATTATTCTGATGGAAGGTTATGCATTTTCTGTTGACTAATTCTGAATGCTTTTTGTCGAGTGCCACTTTCAGTTGGTCTCATTGGGAGCAGTACTTGGAATTAATCGTTTGGTTTACCAGAAGGAGCTCATAACAGAGGATTCCCTTCCAATCTCACCATATACACAACATAACCTTCTTTGGACGAAGACCGGCCTGTGGTGTGGTTGGTGGTGGTTCATTTCACTTGCCCCACGATCTCTTCCATTCCACATTATTGTACAGTGTCCACTTTTCATCGCCCGTCACAATTTGTTTTAAAAACAGAACGTTTTCATTACGTTTCAGTAGAGAATCGCATTCAGAAATATGGTCAAGAAGGTTTTCCCTTAACTTATGTGGAACCTAAACGTCAAAGCGATGAACATAACCAAGCTCGTGCAAATGATTTTCAACACTTGATTTGGATATTTTGAGTATGTAGGCTATCTCCCATGTGGTATTAATGTTGATTGTTCTCAATTATTGTTTCTGTTTGACCGCTATCAACTTACCCTACCCGACTGTGGAGCATCGTCCAGTGAGAAATCTCCAGCACAAAACTTCACCAACCACTTTTGATACGTTTGATCAGTCACAACACCTTCTCCATATACTGCACAAATCCTTTTCTGCGTTTCGGTTGTGTTTTTACCTTTCTTGAAATAATAAATGCCGAAAATGTTGTTTTTCTTCCATCTTCAATATTAAAATGGCTACACAAAAATTCACCAATTTTGATGTCTTTTTTTAAATGCACGCTGAGATGACAGCTGTCACATACAACCTAACAAAATTGTTTTGAATGAAGTTAAAGACAACTAAGTGCTACTAGAGCCATCTTATGGAAAAAACTGAATGAAACTTTTGGCCCACTCAATACAAGTTTTACACCACTCATGGTTGTGCAAGCATATATTGTACAACCGTGGGGAAAAATTCACCTTATAGATGTCATAGAGTTATATCATTATTGTGAACATTTTGAGACCAATTGCTGTGAAGTGACTTGATGTTCAGGAGCTTTTTTCTAATTTGCACCAAGTTACCATGGTGGCTGGTAGAGGGCTTCCCAGAGTTCCTTTTGGGCAGGCCTCTGTTCCAGGACTAGTAGCCAAGGAGATATCCAGATGGATGGCCTCAGAAGAGACCCATCACCAAGACTGAAGCTAAAATGAAAAAATATAGACTTCCTGACATTATCATTTAGGAGGATGGGTTGGGGAAAGTGTGGAGAAAAAAAATTAGTGGATTCTTAGCAATTGAACTTCAAATTATGAGATGGTCTATAAAGACAAACTTATCCCATACAGATAATAGTTCTGGACTAATAGCTCTAAGAGCAGAAATTTTATTCTATTCATTTCTGTTTGTGAGGTTTCTGGCTTTTTGGCCAGAGGCTGCCCTCAGTTCTTGACAGTTGGGCCTCTCTAGCAGTGTATAACATGGCAGCTTGTTTCACTAGAAAAAGCAAGAGGGGAGAACCAGAAAAAGTTTTTGCAAACAAGATGGAAGTACCAGTTTTTTAAAAAAATCTAATCCCAATGGTGATATTGTCTCAATTTTGCCATATTCTATTCATTAGAATATGAAAGACTTTAGGAAATTCAAAAATATGTGGAAAAACAATATACTCCTAAATAAACAATTGGTAAAGAAAAAATCAAAAGGGAAATCAGAAAATACTTTGGAGATGAATTAAAACCAAGATACAACTTACCAAAACTTAGGGGATGCAGCTAAAAGCAGTGCTTAAAGGGAAATTTATAGCTATAAATGCCTATATTAAGAAGAAAGATCTCAAATCAATAATCTAAAGATACTGGGAAAAACCTAAAGCCAGCAGAAGGCAGGAATTAATAAAAATTAGAGTAGAAATTAGTGAAGTAGGAAATAGAAAAACAACAGACAAAAAACCATGAAACCAAAAGTAGATTCTTTGAAAAAAATCTATAAAATTAATAAATCTTTAGCTAGACTGACCAAGAAAAAAGACAGGAAATTCAAATTATAAGTGAAAGAGGGGACATTATTACCAAACTTACAAAGATAATATAGATTATATAGGAAATGTATGCAAAATGGATAGTCATATGCAAAAAAAAATTAGATAAACTGGATGAAATGGACAAATTCCTAGAAAGACACAAACTAACTCAAGAGAAATAGACAATCTGAATAGACAAGAGACTGAATTAGTAATAATAAATATTTTTTAAACTGCCCACAAAGAAAAACAGGATCAGATGTCTTCTCTGGTGAATTTTACCAAACATTTAAAGAAGAATTCATTCCAGTTCTTCACAAACTCTTCCAAACAGCAGAAGAGGACAGAACACTTCTCAACTCATCCTATGAGGCTAGTATAACCCTGTCTTATCAAAACAAGGCAAACACATAACAAGAAAGCTATAGATCAATAGCTCTTATGAATATGCATATAAAAACCATCAACAAAATGCTAACAAACCAAATCTGGCAATATATTAAAAGAATTATAAACTGTGACCAACTATGATTTATCCCAGGAATGCAAGGATGGCTCAACACTAGAAAATCAATCAATGTAATTCTCATTAATGGAATGAAGAGGGGGAAATCACATGATCATCTCAATCGATGCAGAAAAAGCATCTGACAAAATCCAGTACTTTTTTGTTCAACAAACTAAGAATAGAAAAGAACTTCCTTGACTCCATAAAGGGCATCTATGAAAAACCCACAGCTGATATTATACTTAATAGTGAAAGACTGGATACTTTCCCTCTAAGATTAGTAACAAGGCAAGATGCCCACTTTCACCACATTTTTTCCATATTGTTCTGGAGGGTCTAGCTAGGGTAATTAGGCAAGAAACTTCCCTCTTTAATCTCATGGAGTCATAAGTTCACCACTAGCTACAGGAAGGCTGGGAAAGTATCTGGGAAGAGATATAGGATTACCATATCTGTCCAATCATGAGTTATCCCCGGGAGTGAAGGAGGGATCTACCTTACTGAGTTTACCATGCAATTGAGTAAATCAGGGTTCACTCAGCAGGA
>NW_006792448.1:993692-997723 GCF_000442215.2 Lipotes vexillifer
AATAGGTGAGTGGAATAGTTATTGTGTAGGCAACCAACCAAGTTCACCAGGCTATGCTCTCCCTGGGAAAGTGTAGATAACATATGACCCCACATGACTCAATGCAGACTTTCCTCTCTTGTGGTTGTAGGCCCTCTCCTCTGTTTCTCTGCTTCAATAGGACAAGACAAGACAAATGCCACAACCCTAAGTGGCCCCACCGCTGACCACTGACAATTTCCAAAAAGGGAAGACACTCTGAACTGGACTACAGTCATCCCTCAGCTGATGGGCAACCTCCTCCCTCACATCCATTCTTCCTGTCCTTTAGCACATTCTGCATGGAACTGTCAAAAAGATCTTTCATAACATAACCATAGGAGGGTAATAATTTAACCCTACAACCTGCTCAAAACCCTACAATGGCTGACCTTTGTTTTAGGATAAAGAGCAAAATCCCTGACATAGACAACAAGGCCCTGCATGGTTGACTTCTGCCTACTTCTCCAGCCCCATTACATACTTCCTTGGAGATGGCTTCTCCCAAGAGTAGGTCAGGTCCTTTAATTACATATTTCTAGAACCCAGTGAACTTTTTCTTTATCTCACTTACCGCAGTGTGCAATTTTAGTGTTATTTTCATGATTGTTTGATTACTGTCTAATTCCCCTACTAGAGTATAAGCATCATAAGGACAGGGACTCTCTGTTTTGACTCCCATGTGTAGCAGAGATTGCTAATGACCTCCCAATATCTGGTCTCCACTTTTCTATTAGAAAAAGAATCCTAGATTTATTGAAGGCAGCAATGCACTCAGCTATATGTTCCAGCTTCCCTACATGTTCCAACTTTCTTTCAGGTCCCAGCTTCCCTTGCAGCTAGATGTGACCATGTGACTAAGCTTGGCCAATTAGATTTGAGCAGAGCATGGTGTGGTAATTCAGGGAAGTCTCCTAAAAGTGGAGAATATGAGTCCCTCTCTATTCCTCCTTTCAGCTTGCTTGGATTTGGACATTAGAGCTGGAGCTGCAGCAGCTCTCTTAGACCCTGAGTTGTCATGCCAAGGATGATAGAACAGCAAACTAGAAGCAGCCAGGGTTCCTGATGACTCTGGAGCTACCATACAGGTCCTGGAATGCTTACCTCTGGACTACTTTTTATGTGTGAGAGAAATAAACTTCTGCGTATTTAAGCCACTATTTCTTTTTCTTTCTGTCACTTTCAGCCAAGCTTGATCATAACACAATATTGAATCATCTGTCTTGCACATAATAGAATCTCAATCAACTCCTGTGGAAGGAAGGAAGGAAGGAAGGAAGGAAGGAAGGAAGGGAGTGAGGAGGGGGAGAGGGAAGGAGGCACTGGTTCAAATAATAGGTGCCATGTATGATAAATATATAAGCAAAAGCCTGTGAGAGTCCAGAAGACAGAAAAAAATTGATCCCAGTTACAGTGATCAAGAAAACTCCTCAGTTTAGATCTGGTAACTTGCTTCCAGTACTCACTATAATATACCTCTTTGATGGCACTGCCACAGTGTGTTGTTGTTGTTTTATTATATAAGCAATGCACGCTCATTGTAAAAAGTATGTTTTCTGAACATATGGAAGAGTATAAAGTGGAAAGTAAAAATCTCTCTCCTTGCCTATTTCCCCAAAGCCAACCCTCCAGAAATAACCAGTTATCTTCTATGCTTCCAGAAATATTCTCTGCATATATAAGCATATATGTCTTATATCGCTCTATATGTATAAATAACTCTTGTTACTCAGATGGGAGCGGGTATTAGTCAGGCTGGTCTGCTTCTGGCTTTTTTCCTTCAGCATGGGTGTTTGGCCACCTCCAGTCTGCTTACAGTGGTCTGTTTGGATGTTTATCATATACTGGACAGCAAGCCTCAATAGAACTGAGTTCTGTGCTTGTTCACCTTTGAAGTTCTGGAACTTAAAACAGGTGCTTAATAAAAGTGCTGCTGAACGAACACTTGAATACTTGAATGGGCCTTGAAGTTGGCACAGGGCAGGTGGCAGAGGTGGAATTTTCCTCACTGACAAACTGTTCTTTTATTTTTTTTAATTTTTATTTTATATTGGAGTACAGTTGATTAACAATGTGTGTTAGTTTCAGATGTACAGCAAAGTGATTCAGTTATACATATACATGTATCTTACTCTTTTTCAAATTCTTTTCCCATTTAGGTTATTACAGAATATTGAGCAGAGTTCCCTGTTCTATAAAACTGTTCTTCTTTTAAAGACAGCCTTGTGGTCACCAGACACACATCATTCTTATGTCCCTGAGTCTTCTCAGGACTTTTCAATGAACCACAGCAGTGATGCTTCAGAATGGGGAGCTAAACTCAGCTGGAGTGCTCAGCTCTGCCCAAGAGCCAGAAGGAAAAAAATAAAATTGAAAGAGCCAGTCTCTCAAATTAAACTGAGTGCTGGCTCCCTGCATCCCCAAAGCCATCCCTTGGGGTCTCATTAAAATGCAGCTCCAAAGAAGGAGGAAGGGGGAAGCCCCTTCCAGGCCAGCTGAGGAAAACAAACCAGATTTTTTTTTTTTTTTAACCATGAAAAGGCACTAAAAAGAGATTCATGGCCAGTCTCCAACCTTTGAGCTGTGGGCACTTCCACTGAGAAAATTTGTGTCTGGAAACAAAACTGAGATGCAATCAAAAGGAAAACAGAGGTACTTCTAGTACGCTTTCCCAAAATCCTGTATCATTAATAGGTTTTTCCCACTTTCAGTTTTCATTTATTAATTAAAGCCCAGCTTTAACACACCTGATGGGAATCAGTTTTGCTTCATGAAATTCGAATGGGTTTGAATAGAAATCCATTACTACCACGTAATGGATCCAGGGGGTCCTGGCTTTTTGGGGATTAAAGCTGTTTTTTAACTCGCTGTTTCTGTGGCAATTGTTAATATAAAGTTTCCAGAAGGCTCATCCCAGAAAAGTGATTGCTAATAACTCCAAGCAAATGGAACCATTCATGGGCCATGGGGGAAGTAAAGTTAATTCCCCAAACACAAGCCTTGTTCTGCCTGCTCTGCTCTGATTAGAGCAACAGTTCAACTGATTAGAGCAAAAGTGTCCTTGTCAGGAAAGCTGGACTGAGAAGTGAACCACAGCGAGTTTTCCCATAGCATACTGGTTCCCTGTATCCAGTGGATCCAGGAGGTAAGGAAAGGGTGACCCTCATCCCCGCTCAGAGTCACTACGTGCTGGACTTACAGAAGCAGGGCGACTCAGAGTGACTGATAGATCTTTTTTTCTAAACTTTCTGATTAAACGGGGATGAAAGGGCTTATCTTAATCAACCCTTCTTCCTTTCTCTGTGCCTAAGAGCACATGTTTTCCCACTGGCTGGGGTTGTCAGTACAGTAGGTACATTAGGAGAACAGCATGAGGTGGCATTGCCCCCTGCAGTGAAAATTGCACTGGACAAGGGCCAGGAGACCTGAACTGCCATCCCAGCCTTGTTTACCAGCTGTGTGACCTTGAGAAAATCACAATGCACATTTGCTACTGGGTGATCCAAGAAGTGGCCCAATGAGTCAACACAAAATCCCCGAGGATCTCTGAATGTGAATTTCTAGACCAGAGGTTGGCAAAGTATGGCCCACAGACCAAATCCAGCCCACCACCTGTTTTTGTAAATAAGTTTTGTTGGAACACAGTCATGCCCATCGATTGCATATTATTTCATGTCGCAATGGCAGAGCTGAGTAGGTGCTACAGAGACTGTGTGGCCCATGGTCGCTAGTTAGCCAGAAATATTTACTATTTGGCCTTTTATAGACAAAAGTTCCTGCCCCCTGTTCTAGACTCATGTCCTGACTCCTTTTGACCTTGGAATTCCAGTCCCCACATATAATTTCCTTATCAGAAAGCCTGGGATGGCCCAGAGAATAACTAAACAAGTGCTTTTGAAATAGGACGCCACCTAAGAGCACCATCTCACCACGGAGAGCTAAGGAGCGTCCTTCCACAGGAAACCCGCACTCCCTCAGCCTCGCAGAGCAGAAGGTGGGCACCTGCCTGCTGA
>NW_006792448.1:997733-998226 GCF_000442215.2 Lipotes vexillifer
ATTTACTTCTTTTTTAAATTTTTTATTTTTTAAATTTTTACTGAAGTATAGCTGACTTACAATGTTGTGTTAATTTCTGCTGTACAGTAAAGTGATTCAGTTATACATATATATACATTCTTTTCCATTATGGTTTATCACAGGATATTGAATATAGTTCTCTGTGCTACACAATAGGACCCTGTTGTTTATCCTTTCTCTATATAATAGTTTACATCTGCTAACCCCAATCTCCCACTGCATCCCTCCCCCAACCCCCTCCCTGTTGGCAACCACAAGTCTGTTCTCTATGTCTGTGAGTCTGTTTCTGTTTTGTAGATAGGTTCATTTGTGTCATTTTTTAGATTCCACATATAAGTGATATCATATGGTATTGTCTCTTTCTGACTTACTTCCCTTAATACAATAATCTCTAGTTGTATCCATGTTGCTGCAAATGGCATTATTTCGTTCTTTTTTATGGCTGAGTAGTATTCCATAGCACAATATATAT
>NW_006792448.1:998517-1017981 GCF_000442215.2 Lipotes vexillifer
ATATATATATATATATATATATACCACATCTTCTTTATCCATTCATCTGTTGGTAGACATTTAGGTTATTTCCATGTCTTGGATATCGTGAATAGTGCTGCTATGAACATAGGGGTGCATGTATCTTTTTGAATTATAGTTTTGTCTGGATATATGCCCAGGAGTGGGATTGCTGGATCATATGGTAACTCTATTTTTAGTTTTCTGAGGAACCTCCATACTGTTTTCCATAGTGGCTGCACCAACTTAACATTCCCACCAACAGTGTAGGAGATTCCCTTTTCTCCACACCCTCTCCAGCATTTACTGTTTGTAGAATTTTTGATGATGGCCATTCTGACCGGTGTGAGGTGATACCTCATTGTAGTTTTGATTTGCATTTTTCTAATACTTAACAATGTTGAGCATCTTTTCATGTGCCTATTGACCATCTGTATGTCTTCTTTGGAGAAATGTCTGTTTAGGTCTTCTGCCTATTTTTCGATGGGGATGTTGGGTTTTTTGTTGTTGTTGAGTTGAATGAGTTGTTTGTATATTTTGGAAGTTAAGCCCTTGTCAGCTGCTTCATTTACAAATATTTTCTCCCATTCCATAGATTGTCTTTTTGTTTTGTTTATGGTTTCTTTTGCTGTGCAAAAGCTTGTAAGTTTGATTAGGTCCTATTTGTTTATTTTTGCTTTTATGTCTATTGCCTTGGGAGACTGACCTAAGAAAAGATTGCTACAATCTCATTTATTCTTAATGCTCTTGCAGAGCCGGTGTGCGGGCAGCACAGGTTGGCCCCAGCCAGCACAACAGTGGTCTTCTCTGCTGCCCTGAATTTTTTTCCTGTTTTATTTCTCTGGATTTGAAGAAATCAACCAACGTGATAAAGTGGCTGAAGGGGAGCAGGCCTGCAAGGGTCCCTCTTGCGTTTATGGGAATAAGACACTTTTTCTATGGGACCTAAACAACGGGAAAATCTTTCTTCACTAGTTCACGGTGTGAGTGAAAAAAATGTTGCCTGCCATATCAGTAAACAATGGATGTTGCAGTTATCAGGCCACTACAACCAGCCCTGAGGGAACTCAGGTTGGCGACAAACAACGGAGACAAACAGGCTGCCCGTTACCAAGCCCTCAGCCACTGCAGTCACGCCAACTGTGCACTCTGAGGGGATTCAGGATGGAGAAAAGCAGGACACAGGCCCCAGATAGCTGAGGTACATATCAAAGGAATAATTTCACTGAGCCCAGACTCTTGCATCTTCACATACATAGAAAAGTGCTAAATTCCTTAACTTGAGCTATTTGGTTTTTTTTAATTAACAGTAACCTTTTGATGTCTGACTACCTAGTCTTTGTTGCAAAAACTCCTAAATACCCTGGCTCCTCCCTTCCCTCTTTGGAGCAGTCCTTCCAAGCTATCTGAGAGGCTGCGTCCTGTGGGCTTAAGTTCTCAGTTTTGTCCATCGAATAAAACATAATTCTCAACTTTTAGGTTGTGCTTTTTTTTTTTTCGGTTGACAATGGCATGTTAGTAAGAGCTGGGAGAGACCATGGGGCATTTCCAAGTTCAATCCTTTCATTTTATACATGAGGAGCCCAGGGAAGCAGAGAGTTTGGCCAGGGTCAAGGTTAAGGACAGAGCCAGATTAGAGCCCCCATCTCTCAGAGTCCAGGCCAGTGCTCTGTACTCTCATTTGCTTAGTCAGCAGCCATTTATGAAGTGTCTGCTGTGGACCAGGAACTGTGGTGGCAGCTTGTTGTAAGTCATGACAAGACAGATCATGGGCCTTTCAGTTCACACCCAGCTCTCCAATGACTAATATATCTATAATAATACACAGTATTAAAAATTGGGCTAAGTGCTATGATGGGAGTGAACAAGGTACAATGATAGAGAATAAGAGGAAAAAAACCACTGGCCATATATCATTGATTCTAGACATGCTTTTTTATTTAACATTTTAATATTTCTGAAATCAAGATGCACCTTATCATAGATGAGACCTTAGATGATAACGAGTGGCATTTTTACTTTCTGAGTGGTACATGGAATAATGGTATGTCTTACAGTTGGTGGTATCTTATGACCAATGATACAGAGTGGGTAAGGCAGTCAGGGAAGACCTTTGCTCATTTCAGCCAAGTACTGAGGCTGGGAAGGAGCCCACAGTGCCCAGAACAGGAGAAAAATCATTCCTGACGATGGGATTAGCATGTGCAAAATCCCAAAAGCTAGGTGCCCTTGAGAAATGGAGTGAAGGGCAATGCGGCAGGAGAGAGGAGGCATGTCCCGGGAGTGTCTGGAACTATGTGCCAGGTCAATTAGAGGTGTGAAAGCTGTGATCTAGAGTTTGGATTTAAACAGGAGAGTGACACAAACAGCTTTGTATTTCTAACAGATTACCTTCCCAGAAGGGAAATATAAAATCCAGGTTATTTGTTTACGGGGCAAGATTAGAATAAGGAAGGCCAGGTAGGGGACAGTGCAGGCAAGGGAAGGCCATGGCCTCCATCAGGGCAGGCAACAGAGATGGAGAAGGGACTGATTTGCCAGATGCTTAGAAGGTGCCCCAGACAGGAACCCCTCAACATCTGACCGCAGGCCGTGGAGATGATTACAGTGTCGGGGAGGGGAGCCAGGAAATAAAGGACACTAGCCTTCTAATAAGTTTGCTCCAGGAGGTGGGTGTGACTTTCCTGGTTTTCTGTAGTTACCTCCTCTGAGGATATTCTGCATTCTCCTTAAGTCTTTTTGTTATGATGTGATTTCTTTTGTGTTATGATTCCTACTTATCTTGTGTGAAACGTATGGGATTTAACCTATGTTAAGGCATGTTAAGTGGTCCAAAATGGAGTCATGGTGATCAAGGTGAACTTCCATAGTAGTTGTTTTGAAATGTCCACTGTAGGACTGTGAGTGTCTTAGATGGATAAATTAAGAGCGTTAGATAAGAAATTTGATGGTCCACATTATGTCACAGGAACAGACGGAGCAGCTGATTGAGCCAAGACCCCCTCCCCCGGGAAACTTTTGCTCCTTAAAAAGAGACCACGGGGGCTTCCCTGGTGGCACAGTGGTTGGGGTCTGCCTGCCAATGCAGGGGACGCGGGTTCGAGCCCTGGTCTGGGAGGATCCCACATGCCGCGGAGCAACTAGGCCCGTGAGCCACGACTACTGAGCCTGCACGTCTGGAGCCTGTGCTCCGCAACAATAGATGCTGTGATAGTGAAAGGCCCGTGTACCGCGATGAAGAGTGGCCCCCGCTTGCCACAACTAGAGAGAGCCCTCGCACAGGAACGAAGACCCAACACAGCCATAAATAAATAAATAAATAAATAAATAAATAAATAAATAAATAAATAAATAAATAAATAAATAAATAAATAATATCACCCCTGATTTAAAAAAAAAAAGAGAGAGACCACGGAAACAACTGACTTGAAGGCTCTTTGCTGGAGGACACAACCCCATGCTGCTGAGAGCTGTCAGAGCCCTGCTGGAGCATAAGACGACTCTCCACTCATGCTGGTCATGAGACCCCCTTGCTGGACCGGAGATCACTGCTCAGGCTGAGACACCTCCCTCCCGGACTTCTCCTTGAGGTGGTCCATTACTCCCTTTCCTCTACTTTGACTAAGCTGTGTTGTGTGTAATACACTGAGTGATTCATGAATTGAATATTGGCTACTGTTTCGTGTATCTCCAATCCCGTGATTCTTACCTGCCCTTCCTGCTGGGCCCAGTGACAGACACTTTTCCAAGCTTGCACCAGGGAGCCTTCTTTGGGGGAAAGGAGAGGGATCCCCAAGGTGAAGAGGTGAGGTTGCCTCTTTCCACTTCTCAGTGTGTCTTCCTCAGTCCATCTTTCCTTCAGCTCATATTTGCCTGATTAACCACTAGACACAAATATTGCGGGGAAGGTAGAATTGTACCTAATGTGATTTACCTCAGGCTCTTTGCATCTTTGTCTTTCACTCCAAAATGGTCTTGGCCCAGACTGGTCAGGGGTAAATCCTTAGGAGTCCACTAAAAACCAGGCCCGCTCCTGTCCTGAGGTCCCACGGAGGCCTGGGCAATTCCCAGGAAATGATAAGGCAAGGACGTATCTCTGCTCAGGCCCCAAGCCCCAGAAGAGTCCACGGCTGGGGCCAGTGTGTAGGAAGCCGGGGCTCTGCTCCCGCTGCTCCAGCCCCTGTCCTCCTCCATTTTCCTAAGCCTACAGAGGCCCCAGTGGTTGTGAAGCCACCAGGAAACCTCGCAGAGCAGGTACCAGCCACCCTGACCCGGAAATGGCTCCTCTGCCTGCTGCTTTCCCAGGGATTTCAGGGCCCTGTGGGTGCAGCTGAGTTTACTTCGGATAATGGCAGGGAACCACGTGAATGTTCCTGGCAACTGGCGTACCTTCTGCTCGCCCACTCCTGCCAGCCTCCTGCAACCTCCACCAGTACCAGGAGGCATCACCAAAGCCCTGTGGGCCCCACTGGGCTGGCAGGGCACCATCTCCTCCTGCCTGCTCATTCCGCAGCATCATCTGGCTTTGCCTCCCCATCATCTGGCACTTGTGAGACCAGTGCCAGTGACTGGCTGATGAATCGGGGGTGGAGCCCTGTGTGCTGTCTCTGAAAATATCTGCTCCTGTGTGTTTTGAATTCCTCCAGCACTTGTCATCCTCTCTGCAAATTTAGCATTTAGCTTATGATGCCTGGAGTTTTAGGTTCATCTAATGGCGCCATATGATATCTCTCCAACTGGCTAGTAAGCTCCTGGGGAAGCAAGCCTCTGTCACCTGGGCTGCACCCAGTGCTGTGAGGAGAGCAGGACTTCTCAATATATTGGCTGGCCAAAGGCTTGATTGGGCCTGCAAATTGTCAAACTGTCTCCATAATTCATATCTTGGAATTGTTGTGGCTCAGGTACACTTGGCCTCAAGACATCCAAGTTGAAGAGAGAAACCAGAAGTAAGTGCACTTGAGACCAGATGAGGTCCCATGAATGCCAATGACCCAAACTGGAGAACTGTGGTGAAATGGAAGTCACCCTGGATAGTATCAACATCCGAGGGGGCAGGGCCCTCCATCAAGAATGACAAATGGCCTTCATCTCGATGGCCAGTGCTAATTCTTGAGTGGTTTCCTGGAATACTGCATAGAATAAATCTTGAAGCCATCCCACGACAGTGGGAGAGAGTGCTGGGCTCACTGGCACTGCTTGCATGGGCCCAGGGGAGTGGGGAGAGAGCATGCATTAGCCATTCTTCTCTGGACAGTGCTGGGAGTTGGGTGAATGGCAGAATTCATGGTTCCAGGAGATCCTTCTGTGAGGAGCAGAATCATGTCCAGAAGTGAAGATGAGGAAGGTTGTTCTGGCCTTCATGCCAGAGTGAGAGGGCCTAGAAAAGGTAGCTGGTCATACAGTAGATAGCTCAGGACAGTTCACCTTTGGACACCTGGAGCACATATCAGGAAACATATACAGAGGTGGGCACAATCACGGAGATGAGGCAAAAAAAAAAAAGATGCACCCAGGGGAAGGTTTGGGCTCCCTGAATTCACCTTACCTACCCCAGACACTAAGCTCTTGGCAACTAGATGCATTCCAGACCCCACTCATTAGTGGAGCTGAGGGTTTTAATATAATGGCAGCCAGTTCAGATTTGCATGTGAGGTTGGGCCTCAGTTGGGAGCAGTGCTGCCAGGGGCAGAAATGAACAAACTTTGAGATCCTGTTTGCATCTTTAACCAGATAAGTACAATGGCCTCCAAGCCTCCAGGTTTATTCCACTCCAATTTTTCATTACTAACGCTGCCAGAATGTTCTGTCTGCAACACACATCTTTTCCTGGTAGCCCCTTGTTAAGATTCTTCCATGGGCCCTTCTGTTTAACTCTCTGGCCTGATAAGAGTGTCCTTGTTTACCTGGAGGCCTTGGGCCATGCTGGATAGCCTTTGCTAACAATGTGATTTATGGTTGAGGGTTCTTGGGTCACACAGTAGCAACTAGACCTCTGGAGGGTCTGGAGACTAAAGTCAGCCATGCAGGTGGTCAGCTAGGTCTATGTGACCAAACGCCAGCAAAATCTTTGAACACCAGGGCTCAAGTGATCTTCGTTGGTTGGCAAAATGCCATGCATATTGTCACATACTGTTGCTGGGAGATATTGCTGGGAGATATTGGTGTTGCCTGCATGACTCCATGCAGGAATCAGGAGGGAACACCGGAAACTGTGCTTGGTGTCTCCTGGACACTGCCCTGTGTGCCTCTCCCCTTGGCTGATTTTAATCCGTGTTCTTCTGCTGTGATAAATATAACTGTTAGTGTGATGGCTTTGCTGAGTTCTGCAAGTCCTTCCAGCAAATTACTGAAACTGAAGGTGATCTTGGGGCTCTCCAGACCTGCAGTTGGTATCAGATCAGATGCTGGAACCGGGGACTCTTGAATACACAGTCTTGAACTCTAATAAACACTGTAGCAAGGAGCATCCTTCTTCATATATATTTGGACAGTGGTATGTTTCTTTAGGATAAATTCCTAGAAGTTAGTTGTCAGGTCAATGTTTTTGAACATTTCCAATTATAGCAGATTACGCTACACTGACCCCATGCCCCAGAATAGTCTACCCAACGGACACTTCATCTTGCAGGTTGAGAATGTCTGTTTTTTCATATTGTCAATCTTTCCCCCCCAGTCTAACAGGTTTTTTAAAAAAAGACAATCCACAAAACAGCCTATTGTTTTGATTTGTGGGTTTTTTATTATTAGTGAGGTTGAGTATCTTTTCATAACATGTGTTGATCATTTATATTTCTTTGGTGAATTGATTCGTGTCCTTTTCCTGTTTTTCTACTGCATTTCTATTTTTATCTTACTTATAAGAAAAACACTATATATATCAGGAATCTTAAGCCTTTTGTCTTTGACCTGAAATGTTTAAAATCAGAAATCCTACTTCCCTTTGGGGAAGTGTTCTTTTCAAAAGGCAAAGGGGTGTTTCTGCATAGTTGAAAAGTGACTAACACATTTCTCCAAAGATAAAACGGTATTTCTGTTAAGTCTTAAAGCTCAAACCTAGATTGCCTAATAGAGTTTAAATACACACACAAGAAAACTCAATCATTCTGAGTTTAGGGATAAGTAATTCCATGCCAAACAGTAATTTAAAAACTGAATTATTGGGCTTCCCTGGTGGCCAGTGCAGGGGACACGGGTTCGAGCCCTGGTCTGGGAGGAATCCCACATGCCACGGAACAACTAAGCCTATGTGCCATAACTACTGAGCCTGTGCTCTAGAGCCTGCGAGCCACAACTACTGAAGCCCGCACATCTAGAGCCCGTGCTCCGCAACAAGAGAAGCCACCGCAATGAGAAGCCCACGAACCGCAACGAAGAGTAGCCCCCGCTCGCCCCAGCTAAAGAAAACCTGCGCACATCAATGAAAACCCAATGCAGCCAAAGGTTAATTAATTAAGTAAAAATATATATATATATAAACTGAATTATTACAGCAAAAATGAGATCAAATCACAGAGCTTAATTTAAAGCTTTACTGTGGCTTCATTCAAATTCATCACCCCCAAATCACAGTAAGTTGCCTTTTTATAAAGCGTATACTGTTTGAGCCATGCTTTCCATTCAGAGTTAGATTTACACTAGACCATCCCTGATGTCCCTTGAGGCCAGTACCACCCTTGTGCCTGGACAATGGACCCCAGCCTTGGGCCTGTGCTTTCAAGGACCCACATCACACACGCAATCAAAATTATGTGCCTCAGTCATTCAACGTAGTCATTTAAAAGACTAAGGAGCTTTATAGCTTTATACATTGTGGAGTGTTTTCTGATACCACTTCTAACACCAAATGTGTGTGGGTTTTTTCAGCACCAACAACAAATTCTCCAATTCTCCAAGAATAACCAGATGTCCAACAATTCAATTCAATTCTTTCACTAACTATCTTGAATAAGTGCAGACCTCAAAGTTAAGGGCTCAGCCCCACGAGACAGCCCTCATTTCAGATGCCACTGACAAGTCCCAGGGGCCTATACTTCTGGCTGATAGGCTACTATTTGGGGGTCTCCCACAACCCCCTTCTCAGGTTCAACAATTCTCTAGAGTGACTCACAGAACTCAGAAAAGCACTTTGCTTACTATTATGGGTTTATTATAAAGGATAAACTCAGGAACAGTTAAATGGAAGAGATGCACAGGGCAGGGTATAGGGGGAGGGTCTCAGAGATTACATGCCATCTCCCATCATGGGACACATCATCCTCCCAGCATCTTGAGGTGTTCACCAACCAAGAAGCTCCTTGAACCCTGTTGTTTAGGGGGTTTTAAGGAGGTTTCATTACATAGGCATAATTGATTGAATCACTGGCCACAAACCAAACTCAAGCTCCAGCTCCTTTCCACTCCCTAGAAGTCAGGGAATAAGCCTGAAAGTTTCCATTCTTTAATTATGGTGTGGTATTTTTGACCTGACGACCAGCCTCTGTCCCAAAGTATCTAACCCCTGCCCCCCATCTCTGGCGCCATCTCATTAACCTACAAAAGACCGTATATTCCAAGACCTTCAGGGGCTCTGTGCCAGAAACTGGGAACAAAGACCAAAGAGTTATTTTTTATTATACCACATACGTATTATTCAGTTTCAGGGTTTATGAAGGTATATTTGTCAAGGCAGAAACAAAACATTTTTCTTACATAAACTGTAGTGATTTTTTTTTGGATCTGTCTCCTAAGGCAAAAGAAATAAAAGCAGAAAATAAACAAATGGGACCTAATTAAACACTAAAGCTTTTGCACAACAAAGGAAACCATCAACAAAAAAGAAAAGACAACCTACTGAATGGGAAAAAATATTTGCAAATGGTTTGACCAATAAGGGGTTAATATCCAGAATATATAAACAGCTCATACAACTCAATATCAAAAAAACAAACAACCTTATCAAAAACTGGGCAGAAAATCTGAATAGACATTTTTCCAAAGACATACAGGTGGCCAACAGACACATGAAAAGATGCTCAACATCGTTAATCATCAGAGAAGTGCAAATCAAAACCTCAATGAGATATCACTTCACACCTGTCACAGTGGCAATCATCAAAAAGATCACAAATCATAAATATTGGTGAGGACATGGAGAAAAGGGAACCCTCGTACACTGTTGGTGAGAATGTAAATTGGTGCAGCCACTGTGGAAACAGTATGGAGTTTCCTCAAAAAACTAAAAATAGAATTATTGTATAATCCAGCAATTCCACTCTGCTCCCAATGTCCATAGCAGCATTAGTACAATTGCCAAGATATGGAAGCAACCTAAGCACCCATCAACAGATGAATGGATAAAGAAAATGTGGTATATATATATTTATACAATGGAATATTACTCAGATATAAAAAGAATGAAATTCTGCCATTTGTAACAATGCGGATGGACCTAGAAATTATTATGCTTAGTGAAATAAGTCAGATAGAGAAAGACAAATACTCTATGTTACATCTTATATGTGGAATCTACAAAATAAAACAAACAAATGTAGGGAACACAACAGAAACAGACTCACAGATATAGAGAACAAACTAACAGTTACCAGTGGGGAGAGGGAAGGGGGGAGGGGGCACGATAGGGGTAGAGAATTAAGAGATATAAACTGCTATGTATAAAATAGATAAGCAACAAGGATATATTGCACAGCACAGGGAAATAGAGCCATTATTTTGTAATAACTTTAAATGTAATATAATCTATAAAAATATTGTAATATAATCTATAAAAATCTATAAAAATATTGAATCACTATGTTGTACACCTGAGACTAATACTGTAAATCAACTATACTTCATAAATAAATAAATACACAACATAGCTTCTTTAACAATTTGTTAGCTGGATTTATAACTTTAAAATATTTATACATTTAGTCATGTGGGGCACCCTTTGCAACCTGTGCAACCCCACAAATGTTAGGAACCAGCCTGCCTGTGGCTGGCCAGGTTAAGGGGAGATAGATTTTGTGCCTGTGGGTCTTTCCTACTGATTTCCAAAGATGGGTCTTGAATCTCTAAATTAGAACACTTGGGAGCAGCAGAAAGTAGTGGCCAAGTAGCTTCAGAGTGAGACGGACTGATTTCTATCTTAGCTTTGTCATTCGCTTTGTATGACCTTGGGCAAATTATTTCACCTCTGAGTTTCAAGTTCCTCATCTGTAAAAGAGGGATAATACCCACCTCACTGGGTTGTTATAAGAATTAAATAAGAAAGACCATGAAATGTTTAACACAGTTCCAAGCACTTAATAAACATTCAATAAATGGCTTCTATGGTACTGTTGATATTACTGCTACCCACACCACTCTGAGAGCTTTTAGAATAGACACGTTAGTAAACGATGCCCACAGTTCCCCAACTAAATACAATCCTGGAAACCTCCCACTAAAAACCTGTTCAGAAAGGAGGATCCCTGGAGTTGATCCCCTACTCTCAGATCCTAGGGACGCTCCCTATCCATTTTGGGGTGTGCTTAAGACCCAAGTCACTGGAAACCGAAAAGTAGAGAATCCCATGTGGATCTAGAGGCCCCTCCACAGGTTCCCAGGAAGGGAGACTCCAGCTTGTTGGATGGAGACAGCAGGTTTCTGAGAGGACTGAAGATTCCTCAGCTTGTCTTGAGTCTGACCTCACAAAGTGTACTCAGCTGTGCCCACTTGGCTGATCAGGAAGCCTTAAGGAGGAAAGGAAGGTCTCTGAACTAATTTGTGGACTTGAATTTTCACACCAAGAGTCCATCTGATTGCCATAAACAGCTCACACTACTTACCACTCTGGCCTTTAATTCAAGAATAGGTAAAAAGCACAGTGTTCTCACCATCTCCTATGGTCTGAATGTTTGTCTTCCCACAAAATTCATATGTGGAAATCTTAATGCCCAATGTGATAGCAGTAGGAATTGGGGTCTTTGGGAGATGCTTAGGTCATGAGGGTAGAGACCTCATGAATGGTATTAGTGTCCTTATAAAAGAGACCCTGCAGAGCCCCCTAACGCCTTCCACCATATGAGGATACAGTGAGAAGTCTAAATAACCTAATTAAAAATAGACAAAGGGGGCTTCCCTGGTGGCGCAGTGGTTGAGAATCTGCCTGCCAATGCAGACGACACAGGTTCGGGCCCTGGTCTGGGGGGATCCCGCATGCCGTGGAGCGGCTGGGCCCGTGAGCCACAATTACTGAGCCTGCGCATCTGGAGCCTGTGCTCCGCAACGACAGAGGCCGCGATGGTGAGAGGCCTGCGCACCGCGATGAAGAGTGACCCCCACTTGCCACAACTAGAGAAAGCCCATGCACAGAAATGAAGACCCAACACAGCCATAAATAAATAAATAAATAAATACATTGTGTATTATAAAAAAAAAAAAAAATAGACAAAGGATCTGAATAGACATTTCTCCAAAGAAGATACACAAAATGCCAATAAGCACCTGAAATGATGCTCAACGTTATCAGCATCAGGGAAATGCAAATTAAAACCATGAGATATCACTTCACACCTACTATGGTGGCTATAATCAGAAAGTCAGATACTAACAAGTATTGGCAAAGATGTGGAGAAATTAGCACCTTCATATACTGGAGGGCCCTCACCATGATGTCAGACTTCCAGCCTCCAGAACTATGAGAAATAAATTTCTGTTTTTTATAAGCCACCCAGTCTGTGGTATTTTGTTATAGGACCCAAATGAACTAAGACATCATTGAATGGGATGCAGAGATGAACACTATGTGATGATGATGATGATCATGATGATGATGATGATGATGGTGGTGGCAGGACTTGACATTTGAAAAGCATCTGGACCTACCTAATGGAAAAAATTCAAACCATTATCATTGTCATTAATAATATTACAGTAAATGAAGATAGAGCTTAATCTTGGGAATGCAAGAGGACCTGGAGCATTTTCTCCAAGAAAGCCTCTTGACTGTGCTCTTTCTTCCATCATTAATGAATCGGGATTATTTGTGTTTTCTTTTCTGCAGAGCAAGAAACAGTAGGTAACTGGTCTGTCAGCATACGAGCTGTTTCAAGTTGTTGTTCTCACTCCCATCGTCCTGTATGAGTGAACTTCTCTTTCACTGATATATGAGCCCATGTGATTTCTTTCCAGCTTAACTTCTGACATATTTAATGGAGGGGGAGAAATCTCCACCACAGAAGTAATTGGATTTTAGAGGAAAGATGACTCAGAGTCTTGTATAATTGATTAATGGGAAAATGCGATTATTCCACATTTCATTCAGCTGCACAATCTATTTGACACCAGCCAGTTTGGTCAGCTTGCAAGAGCAGAGCCTGGCTTCTAAAGAAAGTGAATGTGGAACAACAGCTGTGGGACTGGAATGGACCTTGGCCTTAGGCTTGACCAACTCTCTCTTTGTAGGTTAATGTGCCTAATCCAGAATGCTGCACAGAGAAGATTCTGGGAGAAAAACATGACATCATTTCCCATGAAGGAAGATCATTTTATTATATATAAATGTTCAAAGCATAAAAAAGCTCAGGAAATATTATATAATGAGCATATCAGAAATTCTCTGCAAGTGAAAACTTTGTCCTTTTAAGATTAGAAGTAGAAAAAAACAGAGATAGGAGAACCATCACCAATTTCTATACAGTTTCTTAAAATGGTGTAGTGAGGGGAGTCCTGGATGGAGGCTGGTGGAGCTGAGTTATGTCACTTACTGTGTAGGATGTGGGCAAGTCATATCACCTCCTTAGACTTCAGTTTCTTTTCTTGTAAAATAATGGTGTTAAACTAAATAATTTCTAAGGACTCCTACGACCATCAAAAGTTCTATGCAAAGTTATTCCTCCTGCAAATCCTCACCAGTTTCTTCCAGTCTTATGAGAGCTTGGCTGATAATGATCACTTGAGAGGGTGCAGTGAGCCTTTATTCACTTTAATTAAAATCCTAGCCTGCCTGAAAACTATTTCTATCAAGCCAGGGACACAGAAGCCTATGTGAATTAACATAGATTGGCATTGCCAACATTCTTCATCAAATCATATTTTCCATCTTGGAGACTAATAATTTTGCAACTTCTTATTTCTGAGTTGTTTTTAATGCTTGGCCATGATGTATGATTTATTCTCTTTTCCAGATCATTTAAGTTAAAAAGAGTTGGGCCAAAGGGTAGTTCTTCAGCACTCTGTCAGATGCCACCAACCAAGCCACCATATGGTCTTTTGCCCTGAGTGTGGCCTTTCAGGCCGAGACAGTCTGTTTAGAATTAACAGATTCTGAATGTCAAGTCTCAGTGTACCGACCCTTGTATTTTTCTGACTGCTTTCCTATTTTAATTAGAAACAATAATTTGTATCTTCAATCTACATCCCAGGAACCTTCCTCACTTGCAAGAGAATAGGCCTAACTCAAGAAGGTAATGGTGATGTTGACGATGATGACAGATGACATTTACTGAGGCACCAGGCACTATGCTAAATATGACTGTGGTATAGGAAGAAATATATGGGGTTTCCCTGGTGGTGCAGTCGATGGGAATATGCCTGCCAGTGCAGGGGACACAAGTTTGAGCCCTGGTCTGGGAAGATCCCATATTCCACGGAGCAACAAGGCCTGTGCGCCACAACTACTGAGCCTGTGCTCAAGAGCCTGCAGGCCACAACTGCTGAGCCCGTGTACCACAAATACTGAAGCCTGCACTCCCTCCCATGCTCCACAGAGGGAGAGGTCACTGCAATGAGAGGCCCACACTCCGTAACAAAGAGTAGCCTCCTCTTGCCTCAACTAGAGAGTGCCCACGTGCAGCAACAAAGACCCAACGCAGCCAAAAATAAATAAATAAATAAATAAATAACATTTATTTAAAAAAAGAAAGAAAGAAATATATGTGGTCTATGTCCCCAGTTTCTGGCAAAGAGCTCTTAAAACAGTTGTAATTTCCTGAATGATAGTGAAACCTAGCAGGCCCCCGAGGGGCTCCTGGGCGTGGAAGCCTTTCCATGTCCCCCATTTCTTGTTTGTAGGGAACAGACTCCAGCCTCCACGACCTTTCCTGAGTTCCAAAGGGCAGATTCGAACAGTTGCTAATCTGTGAAGGGAGGGGATGCAGAGAAAAAGGAGGAACAGCCAAGAAACAATAGTACAGCTTTGGGGCAGGGTCCTGGTTCCACCTCAAGGGATACACATAACAATATCTTTGAGCTCTGCTGCAGAACTAAAACCCCCACCAAATGGAAGATGTTAACCACTTGATGTTAACTTCTTTCTTCTTTCCAGAGAGGAGGGAGAAGTTCACAGTTCGATAACCTTGAGAACAACAGAAGCCAGATGATTCCTGGATTGGAGGAATGCAGGCCCTGCAGGCACCCTGATCCTTATTCAACAATCCTGACTATAACACTCCTCACAAACCACCCTCCCTCCCCCCCCCCCCCCCCTCTCTAGCCACTTAAGCCCTCTTGGTACGGGGTAGGGGTCCCCCCATTAGAGCCAGGGAGACAGGGGGTGAGGCCCCCCGGGTTGGGACACAGTTTTGAGGGCATGAGCCTGCTGTGGCCCCCTTTGCCTGGCAAAGCAATAAAGCTACTCTTTTCTATTTCACCCACAACTCTGTCTCCGAGATTCAATTCAGTACTGGTGTATAGAGGCCACCTTTCCACTTCAGGACTAAACTCTTAAATCTGTGGTAGTTAGTGTCATGATTGAAGAATTATTGGGTACCCAGTTGGTGTCCAGAGAATTGGTTGTTAGTGTTGAAAAACACCCCAGAATGACACATTTTATCCCATATTGAATTGTCACAACAGCCTTATGAGGTCAGTACTATTATTACGCTCATTGGACAGATATGGACCCCGAAGCTCAAAGAGGTGTCCTTGAGTGACTGTCCAAGGTCACACCATAAGTGGTGTAGGCAGGATTCAAAACCCCACCGTCTAACTCCTAACTTTTTCGATACCTCAAAGAATGAAAGGAGAATGGGATGGTCCCTATACGTGTGAGCGCTCGGCATAGCAGCAGCAGAAGAAAAAAGACTCCGTGGTTGAGTTGGTCAGCCTGCACTTGCTTCTGCAACAAGGATTTATGAAAAATCTACCATGTGCTTAACCGTATGCAGCATCTTTAGCACCTGCAGTGACCCGACAGAGTCTCTGCACTCGGAGAGCTTGTATCTAATGAAGGAGCCACTAAATGTGTAGAAATATTACAAAGGAGGAACAGAACGTGATAAGTGCATGGAAGATTCAAAGTACAGGAGACTCAGGGCAGGTCAAACATTTCGAGCTGAAGGGACCAACAGAAAATTGCAGGCTCTATAAACAACTTTTCTTATCTGAAAAACTGACACCACCCACCTCAGGGATTCCTTTTTTGTTTTTATTTGATTGTGTTTTAACACAAATGCATGTAGAAAGTCAAATGCCCGTGACCTATTGTGAGTGAACCAGCCGCTTTATGCTTTCTTCTTTTGGGTGGAACCCAGCAAGTTCTACCCCACTGATGGGCAGGAGGCTCTTCCTCTGGGGAGCAGGGTCTGCTGCCACCATAGCATCTAGCCCAGATGACCTGAAGTTACAGCATCTCCTTTTCCTGGTGATAAAGGAGGCTCTCCACTGTTAGCCCTGCTCACCAAGACTGCCCTCTTAATGGTAGATCTTAGTGGGTGAGACCCTTGAGCTCAGGCACCATGTCAGTTTTATGCAGAGCTGTGAGGCTCTTTCCAGGGTCATCCTGGTTTAGAATGCTATCCTGCTGTCCTATGGTGCTCTCCTACTAGTCAGACACACTCCTACTTTTAATTTTATGAAATGTGGTTGCTGGAAACTTAACAAAGGATACTCTGAAGCAGGAGTCAGGAATCTGGGACCTTGGACCCAGCTCTGGTACTAACCTGGATGATCTTGGACAAAAGACTTCCTATCCTGGAACCTCAGCTTTCTCATCTGTAAAATGTGACAATCAGTCTAAGCTGAACACTACTGACCTTTTAGCTGGGACGATTCTTCTTGGGAAGAATTGCTCATTGTGGCAAGATGTTTAAGGTCCCTGAATTCCTGGGCTCTAACTGCCAGTTATAAGGCCGCACCCACAGTCATCATGAAAACCAAAACCACCTCCAAACATTTCCAGATGCCCCGTGGGGGGCGGGTAGGGGAGAGTGGGGTAATACTACTCCAGTTAAGAGTCACTGAACTAAGTGACCTCCAAAGGGGCCTTCCAGCCATGATTCTAGTTGATAAATGTTAGGATAGAGGCTTGTCCCCAGGCTATTTCTCTGAAGTATATGAGGTGTGCTGTGTCAACAGGGCTTGCAAGAGCGTTATCAATAAAGACCTACTTGGTTATCAGGTGTGCTGGAGTATTCAATGTTTTAATGTTGATGTTTTGTTCCATTCAAATGCCTATAGTTGTACAGAGTGCTGAATTGAAGCCATCTAGGCCTTGGGAAAAGGTTACTCTTGACAGCCCAGCTCTTGATTCTGACCAGGCAGAACATCCAGTTACGAGATAACGAGTTTGCTGCTCCTTCACCTTCTCTAGTAGGTTTGCTATTTCTAATTTGTACCTCTTCTTAGCTATTAAGAAAGTTCAGATACTAAGACTTTCTAGTTTATCACAACAAATTGCACCAAATTAAGAAAAACCCAAAATGGCCCCAAATGTCTTTCCTGTGGCCAAAGAGGCCAGCGTTTCCCGTATTCAAATCAGTCACTAGAGCTTTGGGCCTGACAGCTAGCCACCTCCTTGCAGGAGCTCTCTCTACACCGGCAGCTGGCAGAATTTGTGCTGCAAATGGCACCACTTTGCTGTTCATTGAAGTGCAGTGGCATACTGTGTTTAAGGGACCCGAATGCCTGTATGTGTTTAGGAAGCATGAATAAGTTATCACTTTCCGTCTAAGAATCTCCTTTGAAAGCAGCTGCTCTGTGCTCCCGGCCGGGCCCCCGAGCTTTGAGCTCTGTGGCGCTTCCGGACTGTGGCTTTGCTTAGTCAACACCTGTGATATGCAGCTCATTGTTTTGTCTTTTGAAATCTCTTCTTCTAGCAAGGGCTTCAGAAAGCAACCCATAAAATGAAATCCTTGTCACATTTGCTTTATGACCCTCCCTCCTGAGCCACGAGCAGAGGACCCCGTGGCTGAAATTAACAAGCACTGATGGGGACCTCATCCAGCATGTGGGGAGCCAGAATAGCTCCACTGTGTCTTGGGTTCCCTCTGCTCAGGCCAGCAGCCCCAGGGGGCTTTTCTCCAGCAGTAACTGACAAGATGAACCAACTCAGAGGGAGTGCCAGGAAGCCAGCCCGAGGCAGGAACCAGGACTTCAATGCTTCCCAGGCTGAGGAGGACGGGCCAGGCACAAACGCACTGTCTGAGTCAAGGCCAGAGCTGGCCTTCATCAAGGCAGTTAGAAAAGTGGCACTCCTGGGGCTTCCCTGGTGGCGCAGTGGTTGAGAGTCCACCTGCCGATGCAGGGGACATGGGTTCGTGCCCCGGTCCACGAAGATCCCACATGCCGCGGAGCGCCTGGGCCCATGAGCCATGGCCGCTGAGCCTGCACGTCCGGAGCCTGTGCTCCGCAATGGGAGAGGCCACAACAGTGAGAGGCCTGCGTACCGCAAAAAAAAAAAAAAAAGAAAGAAAAGTGGCACTCTTGCCAGTATTACTGCTAGGCTGACATATTAAATACTCTGCTCTGTAGAGAATCAGTCTCAAAATGTGCCTCTCCTGAGAATGTCCACTATGCAGAAAATGGAAGCATTTTCATTTTTCCCTATCCTCAGCCACTGCAACCTCATTAAGTGCTGTTCTTTATCTCTAGTTTCAGTTTCTAGTCTCCTCTCTCTTTCCCCAGCTCCGGCCAACACCCTGATCCAGACGCTGACTGATGCACCCTTCAGTTACTGTTGTAAGCCCTAGGATAGAAACCAAGTAAAGAGGGCTATAAATGTTCCTCTTCCCATAGACCAAAAACCTTACAGGCTCCCAACAAAGACCATTTAGTTCACTGATAATCATGGTAGAGCAAGTCAAAAGCTCTGGTTATCTAGGATCATCTGAACACTCTCTGGGGAAAAGACATGGGAGGGATCCCCACTGTCAACCGAAAAAAAAAAGCACAACCTAAAAGTTGAGAATTGTTTTATTCAGTGGGCTTGCCGAGGATTTATGCCCAGCACACAGCCTCTCAGATAGATCTGAGGGACTGTTCCAAAGAGGTAAGGGAGGAGCCAGGATATATAGGAGTTTTTGCAAACAAACAAACAAAAAACCCAGGTAGTCAGAACATCAAAAGATTATTGTTAATTAAAGAAAAACAAGACATCTCAAGTTAATGAATTTAGCCTGTTTCTGTGTATGGGAAGATGCAAGAGTCTGGGCTCCTTGAAATCATTCCTTTGATAGGCACCTTAACTATCTAGGGCCTGTATCCTCTTTCTCTCCATCCTGAAGCCCCTCAGGGGATGGCTGCAGTGCTGATGGCTTGATGGCTGCAACACCTTTAGCTTACTGATATGGCAGGCGACATTTTTGGTCCACACATCCCTAATCTGTTTCCCCACTCCCACTTCTAAACCACACCCACAGTGCCCTGTGCCATAAGCGCTCCAAGCTAGAGAGTATCTGTCTGAGTCGCTGCCTTAGGGGGATAGGGGAAGCAGTAGAAGGAATCAGAGGGAAAGACAACCTCACCTCCCAGAATTCTCAGGCAGGCACCACATCCACTCAGCCTCCCAGGGCTGCCTTTCCAAATACCCTAGGGCGCTTGGTCATAACCCTTCACTTGCAAACCTTTCTTACTTGCTCAGTATTTAGAAATCAACTCACATTATGTTGGCCCAAATCCTGCTATTGAAGGATATAGAGAAAAGCTTCTCAAAAATGCAACGCGGGATTTGGTTCTGTGTTGAAGTTTTACATTTTGTCGCAAACACTTAAATTAGACTCAGTCAATATTTCATACAATGACACTTGTAATTAAAACATAGGATCTAATTCCAGAACATTTTACTCTGTTAGAGGGATGGGCAAACTACAACCCATAGGTCCACTACCTGTTTTGGTAAATAAAGTTTTACTGTCACACATCCACACCCATTCATTTGCATATTGTCTATGGCTACTTTTGCTACAGGGGCAGTGTTGAGTAATTGGGACAGAGACCATATGGCCCACAAAACCTAAAATCTTTACTACCTGGCCCTTGCCATCACCTGCCCTAGAACCACCAGGAGACGACTAATAAAAGTCCCAATGTTGGGGCTTCCCTGGTGGCGCAGTGGTTGAGAGTCCGCCTACCGATGCAGGGGACACGGGTTCGTGCCCCGGTCCGGGAGGATCCCACATGCCGCGGAGTGGCTGGGCCCGTGAGCCATGGCCGCTGAGCCTGCGCGTCCGGAGCCTGTGCTCCGCAACGGGAGAGGCCACAACAGCGAGAGGCCCGCGTACCGCA
>NW_006792448.1:1019147-1020824 GCF_000442215.2 Lipotes vexillifer
CACAACAGCGAGAGGCCCGCGTACCGCACAAAAAAAAAAAAAAGGTCCCAATGTTCCTTCTGTATGCAGGGCAACAGTCCGAGAATACGGGCTTTGCCTTCAGACCAACTTAAATCCCGGGTCTCTTACTTATTTGCTGTGGGATCTGGTATAAACGGCACCCTTGTCCTCCTCTGCCCAGATTCTACCCACAGTAACAAATATCCCAACTCAAATAGGCTAAAAAGATTATAAAAGATGCCATCTCACATAACAGGAAATACAGAGGTAAACAGCCCCCAGGGTTAGTGGAATCAAAGACTCAGCAATGTCTCCAAGGCACCAGGTTCCTGGCATCTCTCTTTGTCGCTCTCAGCGATGTTTACATGCTCAGGCTGATAGCAAGTGAGCTGTAGCAGAACCAAGTAACACATCTAGACTCAGATTTCCAGAGGAAGACAGAAACCATCTTTCCCTTTGGTTCTCTCTTGGGAGCAAGGACAAACTCCCCAAAGCCCAGCAGCTGGTCTCCTCTCATCTCGGGTTGGCAGATATCAGGTCACATGGCCATAGCTCTAGGTTGTTGAATTACAACATTGGTTGAATTCACAGCCTCATTCATTCTTATGTAAAAATTTGGGCATATAAAATGAAACGGATATAATGGGAGGATCTGAAAGCCTCAGGAGCCTTTCCTTTCCCTTCTGATGAGGTTATCCTTTCCTCGCCCAAGGACCCCTAAAGATCGTGGCTGAGGCAGTGTTGACTTAAAAAATATTCACAGCCTAAAAGTTGAGACTTAAGTTTTATTCAGCAGAAACGTTTAGGACTTCAAGCCCAGGAGGCAGTACCTCAGGTAACCCTGAGAGAGAACTGCTCCAAGGAGGTGACGCAGGGGAGCCAGGATATACAGTTTTGCAACAAAGGGCAGGTAGTCTGAACGGCAAAAGATGATTGTTAATTAAAGAAAACCAGGCATCTCAAGTTAAGAAATTTAGCACTTTTTTATGTATGGGAAAATGCAAGTGTCAAGGCTCACTGAAATCATTCCTTTAATAATTACCTCAGCTATCTGGGGCCAGTATCCTGTGTTTTCATATCCTGAGTTTCCTCAGGGCTCACCAGCTCACCAGCAGGTGGTGGCTGCAATGGCTGACGACTGTGACATCCTTTGTTTACTGATATGGCAGGCAATATTCCACTTCTCAGTGGGTACCTTGCTAAGGGAGCCCATTCTCCTTATGATTCAGTTCTGTCACCCCTATTTGTTTCCAGGCTTTTGATTAGATTCCAGTTTTCAGTACCTGCATAGCCTGGGATGTAATTACAAAGACAAACCCAGGAGAAGATGAACACACCAAAAGATATGTAAGATATTGCTAATTTTTATTTTCAAAACCTTGTAGAATAGGGGTCTAGACCAAGGAGAGGGAAACATAATGCTGCATCAGGCTGAATTTACTGGTATTTGTGCGTACCCAAAGCTCTGAATTCAATATGCCAGGTCAAGCAGGTGGAAATGATTTTCGTTGTGTTTTCAGTTAGGTGACTGATACCTGGGCTCAGGGGTGGCCTAACTGCAAGATGCTGAGATGCCAGAAATTCGCTGGCATAACTGCAATTTAGTGCTTCTCAAGCTTTAACGTGCACACGAACAGCATGGAGGTCTTGTTAAAATTCTGACTCAGTAAGGTCTGG
>NW_006792448.1:1020889-1051029 GCF_000442215.2 Lipotes vexillifer
TTCCTGCTCCTCGTACACTTTGAGCTCTGAGGATACAGAGAAAGGATCCGATGCCTTGGGGTACAGGAATGTTGGGGTAGAATTATTATCATGGGCATCCCACTCATCCATTTCCCATGTACCTCAGGAGAATCCACAATGTCCTTCTTTTACCAAGCTCTTGAGAATTACATTGGTGAAAGTATTGCCATCATCTTCAAAAGTAATGGTAGGACCTATTCTCTACATGCTGAGGATGCTGGTGGGAGACCCTGCCATGGAAATGAGTTTCCTGATTTCAGTGGCAATGCTGGGATTCCAGGGTGGATAAAATCTAGGAGCAGTGTTCAACTCCCAGAGACAAGGTAGAGGTGGTTATTGAATAGGATGTGGGACCAATGTAATAGAATAGTCTGACCCATGGGGACCTTTGGCAATGGTCATTGACCATGGGCTCTTTAGAACTGAAATAAATGGCCAGTCCATTTAGTTCCTTCTTTAGTATAACAAACGAACAAACAAAATCGAATTCTGATTACAGAGACCTGAGCCACCAAAATTGTTATGACTCCTGTTTTAGGTCAAGTTCTTTAGAAGCAGACCCCGGAATGAAGATTTCTATGCAACTTATTTACTAAGGAAGTGCTCCCAGGAGAGACTGGTAAGGACAGAGAAAGCATGATGGGAAAGGAAAAGAAACCAAGCAAGGTGCAATTTCCGGCGAAGTCTCAGCCTCTGATCCCACTAAGAAATCTGGAGTTTAAATTACCTCAGAGTCCATCCCAGCTCCAGGCAAGGAGGCTATGCTTTCACACTCTTGCTCCAATCAGTCATTGACCAGGAGTCCCAGGAGGGAGGGGGTCATAAGCTCCCAGGCACTTCCGGCTCTCTGTGTATATGACAAAATTGGCTCCAGAAGCCGAAGGGCAGGTGTCTGAAGACAGTTGCAGATATGGACATCAGAAGCACAAGAACCCCCAAATCAGGGGAGGGTTTCACAGAAATGTTAAAAGGGATCCAAGGGAATGTGGGTAGACCCAGAATGTCTACTAAAGCACCTCATCCCAGACTTTGTTAATTTAGACTTAGAGTGCCCTGAATGAAGGGGCGTTGTAAGGGAAACATCCTGCTGACCATCCCAAGTACACATTCCAATTGTTCCTTTTAGTCTTGGCCAAAGGGAACTGTGGCAACTTACTAGGGTAAATGGACTTTGGGGAATGGTAATTATCCAGACTTCTTGGGGATTATCAAACACAGGTTCTGAGCTAACAGTAGTTCCTAAGGTCCCAGAATACTACAGTGGGTCATCGATTACAAAGGGAACTTGTGATGGTCAGTTGATGAGTGAAATCTGGCCCAAGTTCATCTCATGGTGGTTCTAGTGGGACTCCAACACTGATTCAAGGTTTTTGCCCCATTCTCGAGAGTAGAGTTAGAAAAAATATACTCTACAATGGGCAGAAATTCCACATTGACTCCCTGATCTGAGGAAGAAGCGCCATTATGGTAGGAAGAAACCAGAGGAGTCCCTAGATCTCCCTGTCCTGCTAAAATAATAAACCGAAACCAATACTGCACCCCTAGAAGAACTGAAGATCTTTGAAAGGTGCAGGGGTAAAAACTCATATTGCATCACCTGCTTAATCATATGTTGGGTTAGTATAAAAGACAGCTAAGTCTTAGAAAAATGATACTAGCTTAGTCAAGTGATACAGCATCTGTGACTGCTGTTCCAAACGCTGTTTCTATCAAAACATATTAACACAGTCTCCAGAAACTTGTATGCAGCTGTTGATCTACTGGGTGTTATATAAAAATCTATCCTAAAAACACCCAAAAATGCCTGAAGAAAATTCTTTCTCCTGTCAATGGCTGCAATACACCTTCACAGTTTTTTGTTTGTTTGTTTATTTGTTTGTTTTTGCGGTACGCGGGCCTCTCACTGTTGTGGCCTCTCCCGCTGCGGAGCACAGGCTCCGGACGCGCAGGCTCAGCGGCCATGGCTCACGGGCCCAGCCGCTCCGCGGCATGTGGGATCTTCCCGGACCGGGGTACAAACCCGTGCCCCCTGCATCGGCAGGCAGACTCTCAACCACTGCGCCACCAGGGAAGCCCCACCTTCACAGTTTTGTAGAATGTTGCACTTTCCAGATTTGTCCTACGGTTTTCTTGTAGCTGTGTTGCTCTGACCCATTTATATGCTCCAGCTCTGAGTGGAATCCACACTGAGAGAAGTCTCTTCAGCTGCTTCAGTCTGCTGTATCAATAGCTCTGCCATGTGGTACTTTTGACCAAGGAGATCTGAGTGACTATGGTGGATCGGCATGCCATAAGGAACCTATAGCAAGCCCCCAGTGGACAATTTCAGCCACAGCTTTGAAAGGTTTTGAAATAAAACCACTCCCTCTTTAGAAAGTAACTTCTACTTTTGAGAAAGAGTTCCTGGATTTCTACTAGACACTGGTAGTGATTGAGTACCTGGTCACCATGTGACATAGAGTGTGAGTTTCTCCTCATTAACTGGGGGTTTTCTGATATACTAAGCAATAATTTCAGATGTGCCCAGTAGCACTCCATTAGCAAGAAGAAGCAATATGTGGTAGTCAGTATCACCCCAATGATTCCACCTCTGGTATTCATGCCTTATGTAGTCCTCTCCCACATGGTATCAGGGTTGGTCTGTATGGCCAATGGAATACAGCAGAAATGATGGTATGTAACTTATGAAGCTAGATTATAAAAGACATTGTGGTTGATGCCTTGTTTTCCTTCCTGGATCACTTGCTCTGGGACAACTAAGCTGCCATGTCATGAAGGCACTCAAGTAGCCTATGGAGAAGCCCACGTGGCATGCGACTGAAGCCTCCTGCCAACAGCTAGGGAGCAACTGAGACCCCCTGCCCTCTGCCGTGGGATGGAGCCACCATGGAAGTGGGTCCTCCAGCCCTGGTCCAGCCTTCAGATGACTGCAGCCCCAAATGACACCTTAATTACAGCTTTGTGAGAAGCCCTGAGCCAGAACCACCTGGGTAAGATGCTCCCAGATTCCTGCCCCTCAAAAACTACGGGTGATAATAAATGTTTGCTGTTTTAAGTTGCTATGTCTTGGTGTAGTTTGTTATGCAACAATAGATAACTGATACACAGCATAGTGTATTTGAAAAGCTCTTAAAGTCACACGTAAATGTCGTGAGGAAACTCACATTCCCAAGGGCTTACACCCATCACAGTGACACCCCTCCCTCAACAAATGGGGAGTTTGCTAGGGAGTTCGAATCTTCGGAACACTTTGTATGTTATGTAGGCACCAGTGGAATGACATAATGGGCTTTAAGGTCAATACAGAAGGGAATTCCTTATAACAGGCAGAACTTGAAGCTGCGCATCTCATTGTCTGCCTTGCTTTCTAAGCCTGCCTTGTGCCCAGAGTACGTACATGTAAAACCAGGCTCCACCAATTAGACAGAGCGGAGTGGGTATTACTCAACAACTAATGCAAAAAAAGCAGGAATCTATTCTTGTGAGGGTGGCAATAGGAAAGGCTATGTCCAGTTTCCAGTGGTTACAACATTGTCCAGGGCCCAGTATTGATGGTACCAGTGACACCAGTGCAAGTGATATCTTCTTGGCACAAGCTCCATGGAATTATTTTGGACATTGTTACTGGACTTGCTTCTACAGCACTCTAGGATTGATCTTTATTATTTTCAATTAAGAACCTTGATTATGGGACCTAATTAAACTTAAAAGCTTTTGCACAGCAAAGGAAACCGTAGACAAAATGAAAAGACCACTTACTGAGTGGGAGAAAATATTTGCAAATGATAAGACCAATAAGGAGTTAATATCCAAAATATATAAACACCTCATACAACTCAAAAAGAAACCACAAACAACCTGATTAAAAAATGGGTAGAAGACACAGATTGACATTTTTCCAAAGAAGACATACAGGCACATGAAAAGATGCTCAACATCTCTAATCAAAGCAATGCAAATCAAAACTACAATGAGACATCACCTCACACTTATCAGAATGGTTGTCATCAAAAAGAACACAAATAACAAACATTGGTGAGGATGTGGATAAAAGGGAACAACTGTGCACTGCTGGTGGGAATGTAAATTGGTGCAGCCACTGTGGAAAACAGTATGGAGGTTCCTCAAAAAACTAAAAATTAACTACCATATGATCCAGCAATTCCACTCCTGGGTGTATGTTAGAAGAAAACAAAGACATTAATTTGAAAAGATATGTGCACCCCAATGTTCATAGCAGCATTATTTTCAATTGCCAAGATATGGAAGCAATCTAAGTGTCCACGCAACAGATGAATGGCTAAAGAAGATGTGGTATATACATACAATGGAATACTACTCAGCCATAAAAAAGAATGAAATTTTACTATTTGCAACAATACGGATGGACTTGGAGTGTATTATACCTTGCAAAATAAGTCAGAGAAAGATAAAGACTGTATGATATCACTTATATGTGGAATCTAAAAAATAAAACAAACTAGTGAATATAACAAAAAACAAAGCAAACTCACAGACACAGAGAACAAACCAGTAGGGAGAGGGAAGGGGGGAGGGGCAAGATAGGGGTAGGGGTAGGGGATTAAGAGGTATAAACTAGTATAAAATAAATAAGCTACGAGGAAATATTGTACAGCACAGGGAATATAGCCAATATTTTATAACTATAAATGGACTGTAACCTTTAAAAATTGTGAATCACTGTTGTACACCTGAAGCTTACATAATATTGTAAAACAATTATACCCAAATAAATAAATAAATAAATATTTTAAAAAGAAATGTTAAAAAAAAAAAAGAACCCTGAGTAATAGATTTGCTATAGTTTATTCCCTCATATCACTATACTTCTTTCTGCCACAGGACCTTTGCATGTTTTCTTCCATCTGCCTGGAACATGCTTTCTTCTCACTTCATGAATGAATTATTTCCTCTTCATTTTGAGGATCTCAGCTAAAGTATACTTCTTAAAGAAGGCTTATCTGATTCACTATTAAATATTCTCATAGTATCATTTACCTCTCCTTCCCATTATTTATCATCTTTTCATGGCTATTTGATTAATATGCATGTCTCCTCTAGCATATAAACTCCCTCAGAGCAAGGACCATATCTGTTTGGGTCAACATTGTATTTCAGGGACTAGTCCTATGCCTTGAGTGTAATAAGCACATAATAAATATTTGTCAAATGAATAAATGAAAGAAATTGAAGATGTTTCTCCAGCTACTCAAAGGATTACCATGAGGAATGAAACGAGCACATATGTAAAGCAGACATCAGAGTTTCTGGCATAAAGAAGTAGATCAGTACATGTTTGTTCATTTCCTTGTAGCTTTTTTTCTTCTATTCTCCCAACTCATGTCCGATCCTTTCTTGATCTTCAGCTATATCATCTAAACAGCTAAAGAATATTTTATAAATCCTCGAAACACAGTTGGTGGCAACTACTGCAGCAACTAAACTGTGAAAACTTTAGTTACTCCGAATCTTCTGTAATCAAAACTAAATTGCTAAGTTGAAAAAGACTTTTCAATTTTGTTCTACCTGCAGAAAGAATCAAATCACTCTCAAAGGCCAGGCTCTAAGCTAAGAAGTGCCTTTTTGTTTTAGGTTCATTCATACAGCGTAGGCTTGTCTGCAGATTTTCCGTCCCCCTCACTGATAAATTTATTCGGTTTCTCTCCTTGTTCTTAGCTGGAAGTACCCATTCGAAGCTGCTTTGGGGTAGCTGATATAAGCATATGTGACGGATTACTTATGGTTACATGAAGCTTTACCAGGGAGGGTGATGCGCGTGAAACTCACGAGCACACACACAGGGTGAACTTGCACTTGACACAGGCCCATCCGCCCACACGCAGCTTCACAGACACGTTGCCATGGCATTTCTCTGACAATGAGAAAGACTCCCTGCCTGCATGCTATTGTTCTTCTAGAGATTCTCTGGCACCTGTAAGGACTGTTTAAATGTCAGACCCCCAGACAAGGCCTTTACTACTTTGCTGTTCACTTTTGCCCAAACAGAACACAAAGGCACCAGCACCCTAGGATGGGCTCATCGACGGCTTCAGGGGGAGATGCTTTCCATTCAGAAGGTTTTAATGGCTGAGTTCTATGCATTCACTTGATCTTCTGTTAATTCAAAAAGGGCAAAAAGCTATTGTTTTTAAATCCACTAATTTCTAGTTCTCCATTCAGTTTCATTTTGAATGCTAAGATTAGGCAGAAAGTCTAAATTACCTTTGCAAAGAAGGCAGCTCAGTTCAAATTACATTTTATGTAACTCACCCTAATTAGACTGCAAAAGCGCTCAGCAAGGAATCCAGCTGTTTGCTGTAGTGATGCTCTCCTCTCCTACTGCTGAAATTAGAGCAGTCACCCATTTTTCTGTCACAAAAACCAGACATGTAACACTCTGGAAATTATTCTTCCTACCAGTGCAGGAGGAAAATATAATAAAAGGAAGTCGTTTAGGCAGTAAAGAACATTCTAGCAACATTGAGATAACACTCACCTAGATTAATCCTAATTCAGTTTCTTTGTCCTGGAAAATCAGTGAGCAGCATCAGGACCTCCCCGCCCCCCCTTACAGATCCAGGGAGCTCTAGGCAATGGATGCAGGGCCTGCCCCAACCATGGCGTCATAAAACTGTTGGATATCAGCCTCTCGGAGATGCTGTCCTGAAGTTTTATGAGGTGTGTGGGTTTTTTCTTTTTATATCCACTTCATCTGTGACGTTTACTTGCTGCTGTAAACAGCAAGTTTACAAACCAGGACCTTACTGAACTGAGACTGAAAACAGCAATTGAGAAAAAAAAAAAGAAAAACAAACCAAAAAAACCCCCCAGCAATTGAATCTGCCTTGCTTCCAGGAGCACAACACACTTTTCTTTTCTTTTTTTAGGGGAAAGGTCGGGTGAGGGGTGTAGAGGAGGATTTATTTTTATTAAAACAGGAGAGTAAATTGACTTTGAATTTGTCAACTTGAGTTCTATCCCAGTGGCATCCACTGTCTAGCTGGCTCCTGTAGCCAAATTATTTTCTTTCTCATTTGCAAAATTGGAGTTGGATTAAATATTCTCTAAATATCAGAAATCAGAATGGAATTCTGTTATACCAAACCTAATAAACCTAACCTACTGTAGTAAAACAGGTATTAATCAGAGAGACAATTGCAGAAAAAAAACGTAAATAACAGAAATGCCTGAATGTCCTTTGCCAACAGATCAGCAAATATTTAGTGATGACCTGCTTTATGCTGGGCACTTTCATAAGTGATTTTAGTTCGGCTTGTTTTCTTGATGGCCCCAGGAAAAGGACTCCAGGGACCCTAATTTTGCCCATGGCACTTATTACTGTTAAGCTACACAGGCCTGGCCTCTCTAGGAAGTCTTAGTATGGAGCGGCTCTCAGCCCAAATATGTAACATGGACAAGAGTCTCTGGGTTCAGTTGTCGTTCCTCTGGCTCGTGTTTCTAGTTGGGCTCAAATGTGCAACAGCCTAACTGCCTGAGGCTAACTGGCCAAAGGTCATTCAGTGGAGATGATTTTAAAATATTTAATAAGTGGCAAGGCCCTTGCTCTCACCAGTCAGAATGAATACTGACCATCTTGATGGTCTGACCAGTGCAAACAGCTGAATGTCAGCCCTGAGTTGATGCTAACTGGGACGTAGCACAATGCCACAGGGCTTTTGCACGTGCTGTTCGCCCTGCCTGAAATGATTTCTCTCCCCTCTTCACCAAACTTGCCTCTGAGTCACTCAGGTAAGCTAATTCCAATCAACCTATGCACAGAGGTGCCCCAGAACCACTAGTTTTCTATGCAGGCCCAACGGTTCTTGGTCTTGCTACTCCAGCAGCAGCACTGATTAAACACCAGCAGTATGCATCGCATTGAAGCATTAATACCTGCAGTTCTCTACGTGGGGTGAGAATGACAGAAGTTTAGCAAAAATTCCCACAGTAATTCCTCAGTTCCCTCGTCTCTACCCACCCCAACACCACCACAATCCCCAAGAAAGGTATTAGTTTGGCGAGGCCTGATCTCGTATGTCCATGAATTATATGCATAGACCAATAGAGGCTATTGAATTCAGGTATGCTTCATGTAATAACATTGGCCTGCTCTTGAAAGTGGTTTGTAAGACAAAAGTTTCCATTATTTCCCATTGGTTTTCATTAGAATTTCAAAGTTAATGTTGCCACAGAGGAAACACTTGTCTTCGAGAACAATTAAGAATACTGTTCAGCAATTAAAAGGCCACAAACTGTATGATTCCATTTATATGACATTACGGACAAGACAAAACCACAGGGACAGAAAACAGATGAGTGGTATCTCAGGACTAAGGATGAGGGAAGGAGATTGACAGCAAAGGGCCAGGAGGAAACTTCAGGGGTGGTGACAGAAATGTTTTATGTCTTGACTATGGTGGAAGTTACATGACTGTATGTGTTTGTCAAAATTCAAAGAAGTACACATCTTAAAAGGGGAAATTTTTACCATATTTAATTTTCACCTCAATAAACCTGACTTACAATAAAAAAAAAAGTGCAACTAAAAGTGAAATAAAACTCTAAAACTTAGCATGTAAGAATATGTGTGACTTTCTGGACAGAATAATAGCTGGCTTGGGTGATATCGCCCTTTCTTTTATGGCACAAGTGTCCCTAAGTTTAATAAGCAGGACATTTTACATGACACCCCTGACAGGGTCATGTCTGAGAAGGGGTGGGGTCTGGGATTGAGGGGCATGTCCCCAATGCCAAGTCGAAGGCCGCATTGCTTTGTTGTCAGGCCGTATGTGCAGGGCAGAGATGAGGGAGTAACTTCTGAGCTGAACAGTGGGAAGCAAAGTAGTGGGCCAGGCTGGACAGAAGCACAGAGAATCCAGATGCCGGCTGGACAGGGGGCAGAGCATATAGAACTGGTGGAATAAACTGAGGCCAACATGGAACCGGGCCCCAAAGGGGTGGGAACCAGGGAATCCTGTGGCTCAAAGCAAATCCTTGCCCCCTTCATTCTCTACTTTATTAGATTCACACAAGCACACACTCCAACGAGGGCAGTATTCCCTGCTGTATCTCTGTCACCTAGAATAGTCTCTGGCATATGTTAGTGATTTAATATATATTTCTTCTTAATGGGATGAATCTTACATACCACCTGGTGGGCAGTAACCATGGACTTTGAGTCTGAAAGAGCTGGATTCATATCCTAGCTGTGGGACCTTGGGCAATTTATGTCACTTCTCTGTGCCTTTTGCTCATCTATGCAATGGGGGCTAACCATCCTGGGGCCATATTGTAAACTGAAGCGGGAACTTGTATGAAAGCCTTAGCACAGGGCCCAACTTGCCATAAGCACGAATAAACCAAAGGTCACAAGTGAGCGGTTATTGCAGCCTAAATCCAGCTCATGGAAATGTTACGGCCCACACAGAGATTTTTTTTTTTTTTTTTTTTTTTTTCTAAGGCAGTATTCCCTGCTGTATCTCTGTCACCTAGAATAGTCTCTGGCATATGTTAGTGATTTAATATATATTTCTTCTTAATGGGATGAATCTTACATACCACCTGGTGGGCAGTAACCATGGACTTTGAGTCTGAAAGAGCTGGATTCATATCCTAGCTGTGGGACCTTGGGCAATTTATGTCACTTCTCTGTGCCTTTTGCTCATCTATGCAATGGGGGCTAACCATCCTGGGGCCATATTGTAAACTGAAGCGGGAACTTGTATGAAAGCCTTAGCACAGGGCCCAACTTGCCATAAGCACGAATAAACCAAAGGTCACAAGTGAGCGGTTATTGCAGCCTAAATCCAGCTCATGGAAATGTTACGGCCCACACAGAGATTTTTTTTTTTTTTTTTTTTTTTAGCTAATTGCCTGCACTGAAAAATTGGGAACTTTTACCTAAATAGATGGATCTGGGGCTTTTCTTTAACAACTGGGCCTGCCTTCTCCCAGGCAACCAGAGGCTGGAACTCACTGGAAGCTTCCCCTTTTAGACAAGTGCTGTCCGGTTTCGTGTTGTCCCAGCCCACATCCCTGTGACACTGCCCATCTGGTCGCTGTGGACCTGTGTGTCTGCACACAAGCAGTAAATGGTAGCGGCATGATTCATGCTTTTATGATGGCACTTAATACACAGCTGCTATTCCACTTACTATTCCATTCCCTTTTTACATTTTCACGGCCACTGGAGAGCAATACATATGCAATTTTTTCAAAAACAGCAAAGTTAATATTTTTTTAAAAAGCATTTTACACGTGTAATGAGAATAATTTTTTTAAAACAAGAACAATGTTGATAGATGACACACTGCTTTTGTGGTTAACATCGTCCAATATAAAGAGTAGGTGAGACACCATCCATCCTCAGCAGGGACCAGAGACCCAGGTAACTGAGACTCACCCACCTAAGCAGCACATATGTTCTTCCAACCTCCTAGAGCATGAATCCTGGCCTTGACTCACATATCACAGGCCAGCGTACGGGTTAAGAGCAGAAACTACAAGGATAAATCACCCAAGTTCAAATCTCAGTACCGTGGTATCTGGCTGGTAACTCAGCCCTTCAGTGCACTGTTTTCCACATCCGTAAAAGGAGGATGAAATGAATCTACACATGCAGGACCAGCTTCACCGGTTTGTGACCAGTACAGTCTCACAGACCCCCTTCCCTCTCCTCAGAAAGGCCTCGTTCTTGGGGTTTAATGCCCACTCACCCTCCCCCATTGCCATCTTGGAATTCTTAACGATTTTATCTTTGATTTTCTTGTGGTTTGTAAGTGAAGTCTGATGGGACAGGGAAGCACGTGCCAGGGACTTGGAACCTCAGCCCACATGGTCGTGCCTTCCACTGTCACCCAGGATCGACCCTCTGCCACCTGCTCCATGGCTCCGGGCCCCCGGGGGCAGTGACAACAGTGAGGCCAGTGAGAAGGTGTCCTGTGGGAACACAAATCTCTGATAACCAGCCCAGCCTTCAGGGGATGGAGAGGCCTCCGTGCTGAGTCTGAACAGCCCACAGAGGAGAGAGGGGGAGGGAGGGAGGGGGAGAGAGTGGGGTGGAGAGAGAGAGAGAGAAAGAGAGAGAGAGGAGTCTGGAAAATAGGACAGAGAGGAAAGCAGGGGCCAGCCTGGAATCAACCTGTAATAAGCCGGCTATGACTGCCAAACAGTCCTATTAACTCCAGCAAGAAAAACTGTGGACCCAGATAGAATTATGAAAGGTTTAGCACTTCCTTCAAAATTAAGTATGTTTATATGGCTTCTTGGTGGGTGCTTCTAGATGATCAAATATCTATGTTGCAAGAAATTTTCTTTGCTCTAACTACTAATGATCTCAAGGTGGTATAAACCATATTGGTTCTTGGAGGAAATAGAGATTTAAGAGAAATTCAAAATCAGATGGACATTAACCAGATAATAATATTTCAGCTTTTTTAAATTAACATTTTAAAGGATTCATAAATCCCTATGACTTAACTGAGAATTCGCCAATAACTATAAACTCACATTATCATTGATAGTATCATAATAAGGAAAGCAGTAATAAGTTTAAGTAGCTTTAAATGCCTTAAATAACTAATCTGGGACTTCCCTGGTGGTGCAGTGGTTTAGAATCCACCTGCCAGTGCAGGCGACATGGGTTCAAGCCCTGCTCTGGAAAGATCCCACATGCCGCGGAGCAACTAAGCCCGTGCACCACAACTACTGAGCCTGTGCTCTAGAGCCCGCAAGCCACAACTACTGAAGCCTGCGCGCCTAGAGCCAATTCTCTGCACAAGAGAAGCCACCACAATAGACCGGCGCATCGCAACGAAGAGTAGCCCCCGCTCGCCGCAACTAGAGAGAGCCCACACGTAGCAACAAAGACCCAACGCAGCCAAATAAATAAATTTATTTTTTAAAAAAATAACTAATCTGATCTTAGAAGGGTTTCAAGCCCCCCTCCCCCTGAATTTACATGAAGTATTAGTCTTCTACCAAATTTGATTACAAGTTACGAAAGCAATTTTCTTTAATTATCCCCTTTCGTTTTATTTTTGGTTTTTTTTTGCGGTACGCGGGCCTCTCACTGTTGTGACCTCTCCCGTTGCGGAGCACAGGTTCCGGACACGCAGGCTCAGCGGCCATGGCTCACGGGCCCAGCCGCTCCGTGGCATGTGGGATCCTCCCGGACCGGGGAACGAACCCACGTCCCCTGCATTGGCAGGTGGACTCTCAACCACTGCGCCACCAGGGAAGCCACCCTTACGTTTTTGATGGTAAACATTTTAAGAAAACATTATGATTTTAATTGTATGCTTAAACCTATTATCCATGGCTTTTCATTTTATTCCTCAAAGTTCTATAGAAACTTGGTAAATAATATCATCAACAAATGATAAAGTTGTCATGCAGACATAGATTGAGAACCTTATCTAGATTTATGAAATAGAAAATCATAATGCTTCTTTTTACTCTTGCAGCTTTCACAACCAATTTTTCTCAAATTACAAAAAAACCCTCTTTTGTTGTATCACTTACCCCATTGTATGATGAGTGAATCTCACATTTAACTTAAGAAATGGAAGAATCACTTTATAGAAGTTCCAAAGCTAGAAAGATTTAGCAACATAGCTTACAGACTTTTCTGAGATACTATAATGTTGTTTAGAAAAATTTGGAAGCACCCCAAATGCCAAACAATAAGGAACTAATTAAATAAATGCATCATATGAAAGAGTACCTAACTTAAATGATGTTGTAGGATAGTATTTAACAACAGTGGAAAATGCTTATGATCTAGTCAATAAAAAGGACCAATTATACATATATTGCACAAGACTCTTTTATACACTTAACATATAGCTGGAAAGAAAAAAAAAAACTGGAAGAATGTATCCGCACTCTTAACAGTGTTTATCTTTGGGAGGGGGTGCACTTTCTAATGACTTTTCTTGTTTTCTTTACTAATTGCTATGTGCAAGGCACCACATCTGGTACATTAAACCATTTCTGAAGTACATTTCTCAACTATGGATCATACCTGGACTCCTAGTGAGCAGGCAGTTTGTAAATAATTTATGATTTATCTTTTGAAAAAGAGCAGATTCTGATTTATCCCCACAATGACTTTACTGCTCCCCTTGTAGTCTATATACTCTCTTAAGCAGGAGGGAAAAGGGTGGGTAGAGGAGGTAGTTGGAGATTAGGCATTACCCCTGGATCCTTCCTGGGCATGTGTCCTGCATGAGGATGTGCATGATCCTTCTGCTTGGATCCCTCTCCTCCTAATCACCCTTGGGCCTTGACCTAGATGTCACTCCTCCCAGAACACTTCCTTGATCCCTATACATTTATGTTTGGTGTTTCTGTGTGTCCCTACAATATCCTGTACATGCACATCAAAGCATTCATTGCACTAATATTTTTCACTTACTTAGTTGTAATCCCTCCTAGAATATAAGCTTCATGGAAGCAAAAACTCATATCTTTTTTTTTGTATCACTGATCTCCAGACTCTAACACATCTGAGTCAAAGTAGATGTTCAATAAATATTTGTCAACTGGAGAAACGGATCTATCTTTTCTATCAGACTGGAAAAAAAAAGATGGAGGACCACTGTGCTAAAGCTTCTCGCAGGATCTTCCATAGAAGCCATACTGGCTGAAAGGGGCATGAGGCAGCATATCTCAGGAGGCTAAGGGTTCAGACCACATGCAGCCAGAACAGGCTGAAAATAAGGTTGGGTTTAGGAATAGATGCAGGGTGAGCCAAAGGGTAGATACAAAAGATGATTCAGAGATGGCCAAACTAGGAGATCCAATCAGATAACAAAGAGAAATTAGTAGCTAGGAAAACTGGGCAATCACTTTCCATCCTCATAAATAATCCACATGATCCACTATGGCAGGGGACATATTTCACCATCTAAGATTATAGTCACCTAGAGGAGGTCCACATAACATGAGATTTAACCTTTTATAAAATTAAACTTTATACCCCACCAAGTTTCTTGGGGTCCAATCTCTTAATGTTGTGAACAAATATTATAAAAACACGAAGATTGTTTTTATCATTGTGTCCTTGCTCTGGTGGTAGACACAAGCAGAAAATCACATCTGACTCATGAATTCCCAACCTGTAGGGTCAGAACACTGCTGTTAACTCATCTCAGAACTGGTGCTTTGGGCTTCAGAATCTTGGAAACATGGCAATTCACGCGGCATGGAGTCTCTTCTGACTCAGAGCAGGTCAAAGAGGCAGAAAGGGTAAATGCCCTTCTCACTACTCCCCCAAGACAGAAGTCAGCTCACACTCACAAATGGCAATGGTGTTTGTGAACAAGCATCTCTGAATCCAACCCCACCTCCGAGGAGAACCTCAGAATAGAAGAGAACCGCCCACTTCCATGCCCTACCCACACATAGCAGCAAGGCTTGGGTGTTCCAATTTAGGGAAACAAGTGATTGTGTGATCTATCATGGTCTCCAACTTGGAAAGGATTACCAGAAATGAATCATTATTTCTAGCTTATTAATACTAAGAGCTGCTTCTGATAACACAAAGGACCAGAGAAGAAGAGAGAGCTGGCAAATGTACATTCCTCAGTTATTAGAGTTGATAATAAAAGTATAAACAGAAGCACACTTCTGTCAATATTCTTCCAAGCTGTAGAAACAGGCCAGGATTAAGTCTAGGTATATATGGGTCCTGCTGGAAGAAATTCCTAAATCCAAAATACACATGTCTAAAACAGAAAATTGTGGCTCTCATTACTCTTTACTCTCAGTAGGAAAATATTAATGGATTCTTCAGAGCATACAGCAGGCACATGACGTTTTTTATTACTAGTGTTCCAGGGAAATAATACATGTAATATGTCTATATCCTAGAAGGTTACCTTGCTGTTCTCATCAAAAAGGTCGAAACAGCTTCCTAGGTTCTAGTTCCAGTAATGGAGGAATAAAATGAACTCTCCCACAGATAACAATAGTCAACTCTATTCAAGTTATTTAAGGAAAAACAACTGTTTGAAGGCTCTGGAAAATGACCAAAAGCAGGCAGAAGTGGAAGGACTATGCCCCTTGGAAAAAAGGAATTACTGGGTAACTTCCATATTTAGAGAGCTTTTTCCCCGAAGGTATTCCCCAGCTGTGTGCAGGTAAACTAAAACTCAAATAGAAAGCTGCAACCTTTCCTTGATTCAAGGTATCACAGGAAGGACTTTGGGAGTGCCAGAGGGGCTGGAAATAAAAGGGTGAAATCCCAGAAACGAAGGAGCCACAGAGGGAGAAGTCCCCAGATCTACTCATACATTCCACTCAAGCACTTGCTGTGCACTGAGGAAAGGAGGGGTCTGCGAGGAGCATGTGGGAAGCAACAGCTGAAAGGATGAAAAAGTCGAGTAAAGCCATCAGCTGCTGCTCATAAAGGGGAGCAGAGCTGGATACTGAATCTTCCTGGGTTAGAGGCTTTACTAAACATTGCTAGCTTTCCATTGAAACGGCAGAAGGGGCTTAGGAGTAAACAACCTATGTCCCAGGACTAATGAGTGAACAGATGGGGAACATACACATCGTGGGAATACCAGAAGGGGAAGAAAGAGAGAAGAAATATTTGAAGTAATAATTCATGAGAATTTTCCAAAATTAACGACAGATACCAAACCACAGATCCAAGAATCTCAGAGACCATCAAGCAGGATAAATACCCAAAATCTACACCCAGGCACATTACATTCAAATGGCAGAAAACCAAAGAAAAAGAGAAAATCTTGAAAGGAGTCACAGGAAAAAATACCTCACTTAGAGAGGGCCAAGGATAAGAATTGCATTGAACTTCTCATCAGAAACCAAGCAAACATGAAGAGAGTGGAGCGACATATTTAAGGGGATGGCTTAAAGAAAAAAAAAAAAAAAAACAGTAAAAATTAACCTTCAAGAGTTAAAGGAAAATAAAAACTCTTTCAGACAAACAAAAGCTGGGAATTTGTTGCCAGTAGACCAGCCTCGCAAGAAAGGTTAAAAGAATTTCTTCAGGGAGAAGGAGAATTATACAGGTCAGAAACTCAGGTCTGCATAAAGACAGGAAGAGCCTTTAGAGAAGAAATAAATGAAGATAAAAATCTTTTATGTTTCTTATTTTTAATTGATCTGAGAGATAATTGTTGGTTCAAATAAAAATAGCAATATTAAAAAACTAAAAATAGAGCTACCATATGACCCAGCAATCCCACTACTGGGCGTATACCCTGAGAAAACCATAATTCAAAAAGACTCATGTACCAATATGTTCATTGCAGCTCTATTTACAATAGCCAGGACATGGAAGCAACCTAAGTGTCCATTGACAGAAGAATGGATAAAGAAGATGTGGCACATATATACAATGGAATATTACTCAGCCATGAAAAGAAACGAAACTGAGTTATTTGTAGTGAGGTGGATGGACCTAGAGACTGTCATACAGAGTGAAGTAAGTCAGAAAGAGAAAAACCAATACCATATGCTAATGCATGTATATGGAATCTATAAAAAAAAAAGGTTCTTCAGAACCTAGAGGCAGGACAGGAATAAAGATGCAGACGTAGAGAATGGACTTGAGGACACAGGGAGGGGGAAGGGTAAGCTGGGGTGAAGTGAGAGAGTGACATGGACATATATACAGTACCAAATGTGAAACAGATAGCTAGTGGGAAGTAGCCACATAGCACAGGGACCTCAACTCGGTGCTTTGTATCCACCTAGAGGGGTGGGATAGGGAGGGTGGGAGGGAGATGCAAGAGTGAGGAGATATGGGGATATTTGTATATGTATAGCTGATTCACATTGTTATACAGCAGAAACTAACACACCATTGTAAAGCAATTATTATACTCCAATAAAGATGTTAAAAAAATAACAACAATGTATTGGGTGATTATAGCTAATGGATAAGTGAAACGAATGACACCAATGTTATAAGGGATGGGAGGGAGCAATTGGAAATATTCTCTTATAAGCTACGTGCACTACCTGTTACAATGTTATTTGAAAGTGGACTTCAATTAGATGCAAATGTATGTTAACAAATTCTAGGGCAATCACTAAAAAAAAAAATTTTAAGAAGTATAATTTACAAGCTAAGAGAGAAGAGAAAATTGAATCATATAAAACACTCAAAACCAGATAAGGCAGGGAAAAAGAGAAGATTTTTTTTTTTAAATGAAAGAAAAATGTAGCAAATAGAAAACAGTAACAAGTACGGCAGATGTTAATCCAAATATATCAATAATCACTTTAAATGTGAATTGTCTAAATATACCAATTAAAAGATAGAGACTGACAGAGTAGATAAAAAATCAAGACTCAACTATATGTTGTCTACAGAAAACCCACTTTATTATAAAGACAGATAAAAGTAAAGGAGTAGAAAGAGAGATGCCTTGCTAATAATCAAAGCAAAGCTGGAGTAGCTATATTAATTTCAGACGAAGCCAACCTCAGAATAAGGAAAATTACTAGAGATAAAGATGGGCATTAATGGGCTTCCCTGGTGGCGCAGTGGTTGAGAGTCCGCCTGCCGATGCAGGGGACATGGGTTCGTGCCCAGGTCCGGGAAGATCCCACATGCCACAGAGCGGCTGGGCCCGTGAGCCATGGCCGCTGAGCCTGCGCGTCCGGAGCCTGTGCTCCGCAACGGGAGAGGCCCGCGTACCGCAAAAAAAAAAAAAAAAAAAAAAAAAAAAAAAGAGAGGCATTAATGATTAAGGGGTCAGTTCTCCAAGACGATATAACAATCCTTAATGTGTATACACCCAACAACAGAGCAGAAAAATACATGAGGCAAAAAGACAGAACTGCAAGGAGAAACAGACAAAGCCAGTATTATAGTTGGAGACTTCCAACATCCCTCTCTCAGTAATTAACAGATGCAGCAGGCAGAAAATCAGTAAGGACATAGTTGAGTTGAACAGCACCATCAATCAACTGGATTTAATTGACATTTATAAAATAGTTCATCCAACAACAGCAGACTACACATTCTTCTCAAGCTCACATGGAATAGTCACCAGGATAGACCACATCCCTGGCCATAAATAACACCTTCACAAATTTGTAAACTAGAAATCATACAAAGTGTGTCCTCAGACTTAACATGGAATTAAACTAAAAATCAATAACAGAAAGATAGCTGGAAAATCACAAAATATTTGGAAATTAAACAACACACTTCTAAATAACACCTGGGTAAAAAAGCAGTCTCGAGAAATTTTGATGAATTTTGAAAGATTTTGAAGGAAGAAAAATAAAAATACAACTTACCAATATTTGTGGGATGCAGTGAAAGCAGTGCTCAGAGGGAAATTTAAAACAATACAGCCACGTTGGGAAACAATTTGTCAGTTAAAAAAATAAATAAATAAACTAAGAAACTAAGCATGGGCTTCCCTGGTGGTGCAGTGGTTGAGAGTCCGCCTGCCGATGCAGGAGACACGGGTTCGTGCCCCGGTCCGGGAAGATCCCACATGCCGCGGAGCGGCTGGGCCCGTGAGCCATGGCTGCTGAGCCTGCGCATCCGGAGCCTGTGCTCTGCAACGGGAGAGGCCACAACAGTGAGAGGCTCGCGTACGGCAAAAAAAAAAAAGAAAAAAGAAAAGAAAAGAAAAGAAAAGAAAAAGAAACTAAGCATGCAGCTACCACGGGATCCAGCAATTGAACTCCTGGGAATTGCAGTCCCAGATAAATGAAGATTTACGTTCCCACAATAACCTGTACATGAATGTTTGTAGCAGCTGAATTCATGAGAACTACAAACTGGAAACAAGGCAGCTATACTTCAACAGGTGGAACGATTAAGCTAACTATGGTACACCCACAGCGGGGAGCACTACTCAGCAATAACAAGGAACAACTGTTTGGGGTTTTTTTTAACTTTTATTTTTTTATTTTTGTCTGTGTTGGGTCTTCGTTGCTGCATGCGGGTTTTCTCTAGTTGCAACGAGTGGGATCTACTCTTCGTTGCGGTGCACGGGCTTCTCATTGTGGTGGCTTCTCTTGTTGCAGAGCACAGGCTCTAGGCACGTGGGCTTCAGTAGTTGCAGCACACGCGCTCAGTAGTTGTGGCGCATGGTCTCTAGAGCGCAGGCTCAGTAGTTGTGGTTCACAGGCTTAGTTGCTCCGTGGCATGTGGGATCGTCCCGGACCAGGAATCAAACCTGTGTCCCCTGTGTTGGCAGGTAGATTCTTAACCAGGGAAACTGTTGATATGTGCAACCACCTGGATGAATCTCCAGAGAATTATACTGAGTGCAAACAGCCAGTCTCAAACAGTTTCATACTGTAACGTTTCATTTATATAACATTCTTGAAGTGACAAAATTATAAAAATGGAGAACAGATGAGTGGTTGTCAGGGGCTAAGGAGGAGGTGATGGTGGGAGGGGAGTGGGTGTGGCTATGAAGGGGCAGCGTGAGGATTCCTTGTGGTAATGAAAATGTTCTGTGTCTCCACTGTATCAATGTCAATATCCTGGTTCTGATATTGTACAAAAATTGTACAAGATGTTACTATTGAGGTAAAAAGTATAGGGTAGAGGGCTCTCGGTATTATTTATTACAACTGCATGTGATCCCATAATTATCTCAAAATAAAAAGTTTAAGAAAAAAACAAAAAAAATGATACAGGTGTAGTTTATATGGGTATATGCACTGGTCGATACTGATCTGTATCCTTAAGATCTGTGCATTTTACTGTAGGTAAATTTAATCTCAATTTTAAAGAAATGATGTAGCCTCCTAACCACCTAATTTACTACTTTTTAATACAGCAGAGCAAAAGGGTGCTCACAATAAAGAATTTGAGGTACAACTTGCTAAATACTATAATTTCCTTTTTTTAAATAAATTTATTTTATTTTTGGTTGCATTGGGTCTTTGTTGCTGCGTGCAGGCTTTCTTTAGTTGTGGCGAGCAAGGCCCACTCTTTCTTTTTTTTTTTTTTTCGTGTGTTATGCGGGCCTCTCACTGTCGTGGCCTCTCCCATTTGCGGAGCACAGGCTCCGGACGCGCAGGCCCAGCGGCCATGGCTCACGGGCCCAGCCGCTCTGCGGCATGTGGGATCCTCCCGAAACGGGGCACGAACCCGCGTCTCCTGCATCGGCAGGCGGACTCTCAAGCACTGCGCCACCAGGGAAGCCCAAGGCCCACTCTTCATTGCTGTGCTCAGGCTTCTCTTGTTGCAGAGCACGGACTCTAGGCGCGGCACGCAGGCTTCAGTAGTTGTGTCTCGCAGAATCTAGAGTGCAGGCTCAGTAGTTGTGGCGCACGGTCTTAGTTGCTCCGTGGCATGTGGGATCTTCCCGGATCAGAGCTCGAACCTGTGACCCCTGCATTGGCAGGTGGATCCCCAACCACTGCACCACCAGGGAAGCCCATACCATAATTTCTGATAAATATTTCTCGTGTGTGTTGCTTAGAGACTTAACCTAACTTGAACAAACTCCAATTGATACTATATTAAATTATTTCTACTTTCTAATCATGCATATAGTCTTGGAACCAGTTTGAGTAATACTGTTTGAAATATATCCAGGAAGCGTCCTCAATATCTTAAGTAACGCTTCTTTTATGCCACTTGTATTAATAGATATATTTATGGAACAATGGCAATCATTTATTAGGAGATGGAATGCTTCATAAAAGAAATCATTTGGGAATTCCCTGGTGGTCCAGTGGTTAGGACTCTGCACTTCCACTGCAGTTGGCCTGGGTTCCATCCCTGGCTGGGGAAATAAGATCCCACAAGCCATGTGGTGCGGCCAAAAAAAAAACTTAAAAAGGGAGAAAACTTAAAAAAAAAATTTAATATTATGAAGCAAAACTGCATTCTATAACATATAGGTCTGTTCTACATACCACAGAAGTTTCCTTTATGACCAAGCATAACATTTATAAATTGTGAAATCTTAAAACTATTTCTAATAATCAAAATTAATTAGAAAACTAAAGATGTTGGCTGAAAAAATTTTAATAAATTTCCTTAGTCAATGGAAGCTTCTTTTTATTATTTAACTAGTAACTTAGAATTTCAGTATTTCTTGAAGCTTAATACTTTACAGATTCTTTGGGTAAAAGTTGAGCGTTCCATGTAATTATCAGCAGAATTTTTTTTTTTACAATTTTTTATAATCCTGTCAGAGAGGATTTCATCATATTTCCCAGAAGTAACTGGGAATGTTAGAACCATAGAATATTAAAACTAGAAGGTCCTGAGAGAAATTTTTGTTCAACCATCTCAATATATACAGGAGAAAACTGGAGCCTGGAAAGATGAAATCACTTGCCCGTGGCCACAAACTGCCAGTTACTGTGTGTTCAGGAAATGTTTATTTAGCGCCCTCTATTGGAAAGCCCTGTGAAAGTGGCTGAGGACACCACAGTGAATAAAAGGGACAAAAACTCCTAGTGTCTGTAGTTTATATTCTAGTGGGAAGAGAAAGACAAATAAATTGGTAAAATATATAAACCGTGAGATAGACATTCGTGCTAGGGAGGAAAATAAAGCAGGGAAGGAGAGAAAGTGTTGCAGAGGGAGATGTAAATATAAATGTAAGGTAGTCCAAGAAGCCCTAAGGGATCAAATGACATTTGAGCAGATATAAGAGGTAAGGGGGAGGGTCACGTGGGTGAAGGATGAGGAACTTTCCAGGCAGAGGCAACAGCCAGTGCAAAGGTCTGGGGAGACTCATGCTGGGCCTGTTCCAGAAAGAGCATGGCAGCCAGAGTGGCTGGAACAGAGTTGGGAAATGGACGAGTAGGAGACGGTGCCACTGTGCTGACGAGGGACCCATGAAGGGCCTCGCGGGCCTTTTTGAGGATTCAGCCTTCGCTCTGTAAGAAATGGGGAGCTACTTAAGGTTTCTGAGTAGCGGAGGGACCTAATCTAACTTTGGTTCATGTGGAGAATAGACAGCAGTAGGACAAGAATTAACACAGAGACCAGTTAGGAAGCTTTGAATTAATTCAGGGGAGATGTTTGGAACCAGGGTGGTAGCTTGTGAGACAGGGTCAAATTTTTTTTTTTTGAAGAATGGTTATATCATTTATTTATTTATTTATTTATTTATTTATTTATTTATTTATTTATTTATGGCTGCACTGGGTCTTCGTTGCTGTGCGCAGGCTTCTCATTGCAGTGGCTTCTCTTGTTGCAGAGCACAGGCTCTAGGCATGCAGACTTTAGTAGTTGTGGCATGCAGGCTCAGTAGTTGTGGCGCACAGGCTTAGCTGCTCCGCAGCACGTGGGATCTTCCCAGACCAGGGCTCAAACCCGTGTCCCCTGCATTGGCAGGCAGATTCTTAACCACTGCACTACCAGGGAAGTCCCTGAGAAGGGGTCAAATTTTTGAAGGTAGAACCAAGAGAGAGCAAATGGCAGAGGTAGGACTAGAACCAGGTTTCTGAGGCTTAAGTTTTCTTTTTGATGCACCATGTTGCTGAATTATTTTGTAAAGTTGAAGAGAGTATCCCCAAGAAATAATCTGATTTCTGAGTCACGATTAAGGATTAGAGTTGTAATTTTTAGTATGCAGCTGAGGCACAGCTCACAATCACTCTGCCAAGAAAACTTTTGTAATTAGAAGTGCCCACATTTGTCATGTTGACCCATCAGAGGAAGGTAATTTTAATTACTTGAGCTTTGTGAGTTGCTGCATTGATCCTCGATTTAAAATATGAGTCTGAAATTGCACTACAGTTGTTAAAAAGACAGGCAAGTAGGCTCATCAAGTTAAACCTGCATTAGAAATGAACATCTGTCCATGTTCATCACCAGCAGAGCAAATGTCCTGCCTAAGCTTATTTGAAAACATGGTTCACTAAAAGTGACACATTTCCCAGATATCAAGCTTTGTACACTGTGCATCATTATTACTCAGTGCAGAAGTTAAATGCCCAATACATTGCTTTGTGTGTAAACATAATATTTACATCCAGCATAATTCAAGAAATTTCATCTAACGCATCAAGTTCAAACACCCAGCCTAGGCTCAGTGAGCAGTGCTGGGAAGCATGGATACAGGAACTTGAAGTTCACAAGTGCCTGAAGGGGCACACGAGCTCATGACTGATGGCTAACAGTCCTTCCTTCCCAGCTTCACATCACCAGCCCACAAGTTCTGATCTGTGTTTTCATGAAATGTAAATATCTACTCAGTACATTTGTTTCACAAGTATTCTAAATTTTATCAGGAAAAAAATGTTAACACATAAAATTACAGAGAATAATACAACGAATGCTGTTCTAACCATCAGCTAGATCAAACAATTAACACTTTACCATATCCGCTCTATGTGTGTATGTATGTATCCAATTATATTGCTTAGCTATTTTAAAGCATATTATTTTATCCCTAAATAAATACCTCAGATGCACCTGCAGAAAATAAGGATACTCTCCTTCATAACCATGCCTATTACAATAACTAAGAAAACGGATACTAGTTCTCTCACAGCATCTACTACACAACCTATATTAAAATTTCTATAATTGTCCCTCAATCTTTTTTTCAAATGGAATCAAGGTTCATGGTTTATATTTGACTAAGCTCTTAGTCTTTTAACCTAGAACAGGCGCCCTTTATTTTTTCCTGTTATTGACTTGCGTTTAAGAGACCACCTTACTTATGTTATATCTGGATTTGTCTGATTGCTTCATGATAATATTTAACTTTTTTCTCTATTCCTTGTGTTTCCTACAAACCAATGATACAGCTAAACCAAATCATAAGCATTGGAATCAGTGGACTCAGTGAAACAGACTACCCTCCCCTGTGTGGGTGGGCATCCTCCCATTCATCCACGATGTGAACAGAACAAAAGGTGGAGGAAGGAAGGAGGAATTAGCTCTTTTTTCCTGCCTCACTGCTGAGCTGTAACATCTCGTCTCATCTGCCCTGGCCTGGCTCCCCCGGTTCTCAGGCCTTCACACTCAGACTGAATCACACCACCAGCTTTCCTGGGCCTCCATAATCCATAAGCTTATGGACAGCAGACCTGAGGGCCTCTCAGCCTCCATGATCACATGAGCCAATCCCTCATAATGAATCTCCATAGATACATAAGTAGATAGATAGATAGACAGATAGAATGGATAAGAGATAGACAGATTGGGGAGATAGGAGAGAGAATTAGATAGACAGATAGATAGATATAGAAGAGACAGTCAATAGATAGATGATAGAAAGATAGATAGATGATAGACAGATATACAGATAGATATAGATAGATAGATAGCCTTTTGGTTCTGTTTTTCTGGAGAACGCTCACTAAGACATAGATAAGACTAACAACCTCCCTAAGTGCGCAAGAGAAACTCCATTAAATTCTTACAATCCAACCACTCATTTTCCATGACCTTACACGTCTTATTTTATCATCTTTTTCATCTCAAAATACTTTTATGACAATTTCATTACAGGCCAATGTTTACAGACTGATTTACACTGAATGCATTTCAGGTAAGCTGTTCCTTAACCACATATGGGAAAGCAGAATAACCACGTGGATGGGCTGCCTCCAAGTCCAACTTTTGCCTATAGACTGAAATAGCATTAGTGGAATTTAGACACTGATGACCTTTAATTCCGAAGAGCCTGGATATCCTTGATCTTATCTTCTTGAACTTTGACTTTTATTATCACATTTGCAACTGTCTTACTGGGGTCAGCAGCACTGTCACTAAGCACAAAAACTAAATATGAACATTTTTATGCCTAGAACAGAGGCTCACATGGTAGGTGATTAAATATTTACTGTAAGGAAGCAGATTTTAAAATATACATGCTTTATTTAAGTTTTATTTTTACAAGAAACAAAGAAAATGAAAATGAAACGGCTAAAGAAATTATATATAAAGAAATTACATGTAAGGAAACTACAGGAATAGCCTCTATACCCTACTGTTGGCTGGTTCAAAAGCTCACAAGGGCCTTATGTTATAACATATCGGGTAAGTCCTCCCCCTCGGACCTCTGATAGCCTCCGGCAGTGTCGTAAAATATTCAGTATCACGTGAAATCTCTTGTCAACTTTCAAAGCTGTGAACTCCTTTATGTCAGCTTCCACTACAAAATAATGGCCTGAAAATAAAGATATTAATGCTAAGTTTTATTAGGACAACTTTCAAGATGAGTCTTTAATGTATTACATTATGACTATGAATGGCATTAATCACTTTTTCCTATAATTATCCAAGCACAATGAGAACTGGTATTCTTGCTAAAATAATAATTATTCTTTAAACTGAAGTTGCATAATGTTTACTGTAGCATTTCAGAAATGTAGCCCTGCTTATTATATCACTGGCTATCTGCTGGTATCTTTTGAACAATTCACTTTTCAAGACGCGATATGGTAGTGGTTAAGAGAATGAAACCCACAGCAGCTTTATTACTTAACTGAATGACCTTGGGCAAGTAACTTAAACCTTCTTTGCCTACTCTGAAAAACAGGAATAAAAACACAACTCATAAGGATGCTGTGAGGACTAAAGCCCTTAGTACACTATCTGGCACATAGTAAGTGCTATAGTATAAGCATGAACAACTGTTATCATTACTATTCTAATTCTGAAAATATTGGATATCATTCCATAATAGACTCTAATGCCGTATTTCTCAGCCTTGGCACTACAGACATTTTAGGCTAGATAATTCATTTTGTCAGGGCTGTCTTGTGCATTATAGGGTACTATAGCAGCATCTCTGGTTTCTGCTCACTAGATGCCACTAGCACCTCCAACCCCAGCTATAACAACCAAAAATGTGTCCAGAGATGGCCAAATGTTCCCTGGTGGGAAAACTGCCCCTGATTGAGAACTACTACCTCTCTAGAGTTAGAAGTTTCTGGAATTAATCTTGTTTCTCATGTTTAGTTACATTCCAAACAGTTGACATGTACACATATATATACCCTCATTTTACCTTTGGTTTCCTTCGTTTCTTCATCAATAAATCTGTGATAGAGATTTCTGGCCACAGAACTCATAGACTTTTTTGGTTGATGTAAGATCTTGTATTTACTAACTACTGCCTTGTTGATTTCTTTAATAACATCATTAATTTGACAATAGGTTAAGCGTGATTTCATGTACCTGTAAAAAAGAAAATGATTAATTTTTCTAAAGAGTCATCACACACAATTGTTTTCTTTGCAAAACATTTACATATGATGACTTTATACAGTAGCAAAGCTATTAGTACTCTATATAAAAAATTTTATACCAACTTCCAAATAAACCAGACACATCTCAACTGTTGAAAAATTAGAGACCACAATATATTAGTGCTTATCTTCCCTAGTTATGTCTGGATACATAAATTCCTATTCTCCACCTACAGAATTAACATTACAATTTAAAATAGGCTTTCAGACTCTGATTCAAATAGACTGATTAATTGCAAATAGAAGTTTATTTACATATTTTTAAATGTTTGTGAGCAAGGGAAAGAAAAATTTAAATATTAATAAATTATATAACTCATACCACTCTAGTTTCCTGCAAAAATGGATCTGTTCAGAGAGAAAAAGAAAAAAGGAGGAGGAAGAGGGGGAAGAGAAGATGAAGGATGATAAATGTGACAACAAAGATGACCATGCTGATTAAGACAAAGAAGAACTGATGGTGCAGGGGCTGCAAAGGGACAAAAGGGCCCGGAAGTTAAGCTGCACAGCTGGCCAGCAGAGGAGAACTACAGGCAGCCTCGACGGACAGCTCACTATTCATTCTGAACTAAAATGCCCTTAAGCATTGTCTCTTTCACTCTAAAGCCCACTCTTCCAATCCAATCTCCCTCCTGCCCATCCTCCCAGTCACCAGGGTCTTAGAATATAAGAATAGGAGACCCTTGATTTTGAGTGGTCTGTACAGACCAAAACCAAAATTTTCATGATCTGCTTCAATTTTTCCCTTCAACAAATCATGGATTCATTATGTTAAACTCTGTCCTTTGCCTCTATTCAAAGGGGCAGTTTTCTAGTCGAAACTTCCTTAAGATAAAATAATATATAAATATGTTTAAAGGAAAATGTTCATATTGACCAAAACCCATTCATTTTCATTATTCCCTTCTAGATTCATTTTCACCACTCATTTTTCTAACCACAATTTCCACAGTTGATGCCACAGCTTAACACAATGCAATTCCTTTAAATCACATGAACTATTTCCTAATTTCCTCAAAACAAGTGCCAATGTTGTCTACTTTAATTCCATCTCAGTATTAACTTTTTAAAGATAGATAAAGTCCTATGCTTGGAACACATTCTTCCTTATCCTAATCTTCTAACTTCTCTCATTCGTTAAATAACTCCTTAGTTTAAAAATGAATATTCTAGGGCTTCCCTGGTGGCGCAGTGGTTGGGAGTCCGCCTGCCGATGCAGGGGACACGGGTTCGTGCCCCGGTCCACGAGCCTCCCACATGCCACGGGGCGGCTGAGCCTGTGAGCCATGGCCGCTGAGCCTGCGCATCCAGAGCCTGTGCTCCGCAACGGGAGAGGCCACAGCGGTGAGAGGCCCGCATACCGCAAAAAAAAAAAAAAAAAAAAATGAATACTCTACCATGACTATTCTAATATCCTTCCTTCAAGGAAGCATTTTCTGAAGACCCTTCTATTCCAATGTTCTCACAGCCATTTGTTCTTCCCTTTAGCTCAGCCGATGAGCAACAACAATAACAATGAGAATTTAAAAAACCGAATAGCATCAAACAGAATTTTAGCGACAATAAAGCTGTCAACAAAGGAAAGGACCAAGTGACCAAATCAAACAAACAAACAAAAAAACTACAGAGAATTGTCAGCCTCATTCCTAATCCAAGAACAGTGAAACTGCCAGATATTTTTCAAGTGGCTACTATGCATATGAAAAGATGGTCAACATCCTATGACATCAGGAAACTGAAAAGTAAAACAGTCAGGTACATTATACTTACTAGAATAGCTAATAGAAGAAAACTGACAAAACTAAATGCAGGTGAGTATGGGGAACAACAGGAACTCTCATTCTGCTGGGAAGGCAAAATGGTACAGCCACTATGGGAGACAGTTTGACAGCTTCTTACAAAGCTAAACAGTTTTACCATAGGATCCAGCCATCAAACTCCTAGGTGTTGACCCGAGTGAGCTGAAAACATGTCCACACAAAAACCTGCACGTGAATGTTCACAGCAGCTTTAGTCATAATTGCCCCAAACTGGAAGTAACCAAAATGTTGTTCAACAGATAAATGGATAAACAAACTGTGTTACATCTACACGATGGAATATTAGTCAATGATAAAAAAGAAAATGACCTATCAAGCCATGGAAAGACATGAGGGGAACCTTAAATGCATATTACTAAGGCTACAGTGTATGACTCCCAACTATATGACACCCAGGAAAAGGGAAACTACAGAGACAGTAAAAAGATCAGTGGCTGCCAGGGGCTCAGGGGGGAGAGATGAAAGGGTGGCATACAGGGTATTTTTAGGGCAGTGAAACTATTCTTATCATGGTGGACACACGACATTACGCATTTGTCAAAATCCATAGACTGTACAACACAAAGAGTGAACCCCAATATAAACTACAGACTTTAGTTAATATCTAGTTAATAGTATCTAGACTGGTTTATCAATGATAACAAATGTACCACACTAATGCAAGATGTTAGTAATAGGGGAAACTGTTTTCAGGTATGAAAACAGTGTACTATCTGCTCAATTTTTCTATAAACCTAAAACTGTTCGAACAAATAAAGTCTATTAATTAAAAAACAAACAACAAAATCCAGATGGACAACTCTCAGACAAGTAAAATAATCATGCCCTTTGCCCCAGGGATTCTCCTCCTAGGACACTATCTCAAGAAAATAAGGAATTATAAAATAGACTTGTCCAAAAGAAATTTCATTGTACCATTCTTCATAACAATGCAATCAACCCAAATACTTAATAACTTTTATAGAATAAATTTTATACTTAATAACTATTATACAACTATTAAAATCCAAGTTTTCCATGATAGTTAATGATGGAAAAATGCTCATGATAAAAAAAAGTAAGTAAACTATATTCACAGAATAAGTACATTGTTGTAATGACAATCAGAAACAACTTGTTATGTAGGTGAAGTTAAAACATAGAAGGAAATACTCCATCTTGTCTGAGTGGTGGAATTACAGATGAGTTATCTTCTAACAACAAACATTTTCTAACAACGTGCATTATTTATATAAGAAAGTAACAAGAAATGTAATAATATAAAGCCAGAAGTTAAGTAAAGCCCTGGAATTAATGAGTTTAAAAACACGGATTTCCGTAATTCGTTCCCCATGTCATCTGTGAAGAGCAAAGGAGCCCTCTCTCAGGGGAGGCATCTTGTCTTATTCACCCTGTATTCTTTTCCTCAGTGACCCAGACCCCAGAATAGAGCACAGACTCAAACAAGCGTGTGGCATAAGTTAATGGACAAATGGAAACCGAACAAACACAGCACTCTCTGTTCTAATTCTCAAACCTATACAACACACTCACTTTCCTTAAAATTGCAGCAAAACTGAAGCTACTTCCGAAATGTAACTGGATAAATCTGTATCATAAAATGACCCTGAGGGACTCAACAACAAATTGATCCATCTCTAGATCTCTCTATGAAAAGGTTTTACAACTAAACAAAAAACATAGTTTTTTTTTTTTTTTTTGCGGTACGCGGGCCTCTCACTGCTGTGGCCTCTCCCGTTGCGGAGCACAGGCTCCAGGCGCGCAGGCTCAGCGGCCATGGCTCACGGGCCCAGCCGCTCCGCGGCATGTGGGATCTTCCTGGACCGGGGCACGAACCTGTGTCCCCTGCATCGGCAGGCAGACTCTCAACCACTGCGCCACCAGGGGAGCCCACAAAACATAGTTTTAAACATCTTCAACAAAAGATTTCCTGCATTTTCATGGTACAATGTAAACCTATTTTAGAAAAGATCGATGTTGGAACACAGCATGTTACAATTAATATAATCAAGGCTTATACTTAACAACGCGTACGTTGATTATTAAAGAGTTGAATTTGTCTTAAAATTTATCTTAAATACTTACGCAGGAATG
>NW_006792448.1:1051039-1052802 GCF_000442215.2 Lipotes vexillifer
AAACTCATCAGAAGTTATAAATGGCATTTCTTTAACATTTTTTTGCTCTTTGGAGGGCTTCTTTGTGGGTGCAGCTTCTTCAGCTTTGATTGGTTCTTCAGGGTCAAGATCTGATCCATTAACACTACAGAATAGAGACGCACAGATGTACAGGTAATTGTCAGAATTCTGCAGCATACCAGAAAGCTTTGCAACTGAAAATCATCAGTATCAAACACATGATTCATCTTGTTATAAGTTTAGAGCCAACCTTTTTTTCTATCCCTACCCCTAATGCTCATGAAGATCTGAATAGTGAGAATGCTAAAAAAGCAAGTCCCTAAATCTTCAGTAATATAATTGTTCTTTACACACTCAAAACATGGTGTAAGTAGAACATGCGCCAAACATCTTCATCAGTTATCCCACTGGTTCCTCAAAGTCAATATGCGTAAAGTTGAATTTAACTTCTAAATGGCTTTTCTTCCTGACTTCCCTATTTCTGGACATGGAAACATCAATCACCTTATATTTCTATCTTTCTAATTATCCCATTAATTATCCCATTAATTAATTTAAATATCCCATAAATTTCTAATTTATCCCATTGGTTGCTAGTACAGTAAGTCCCCTACATACAGATGAGTTCCGCTTCAAGAGTGCGTTCGTAAGTCCAATTTGTTCCTAAGTCCAACAAGTTAGGCTAGGTACCCAACTAACACAATCAGCTATAAAGTACTGTGTGTCTGTAATAGGTTTATATACTTTTCACGCAAATACTACCTAAAAAACACACACAAAAAATAAAGAAAACATTTTTAATCTTACAGTATAGTACCTTGAAAAGTACAGTAGTACAGTACAACAGCTGGCCCTTCTTAGCAGTACCAGCTATATCACCGCTGCTTTTACTATTGTTTCTGGATATCCTGGGCTTGAAAAAAAGATACTGTACTACTGTACTCTATACAATACTGTACTGTACAGCGAAGTACACAAAAGCACAACCACTTGTAGAGGATGCACGCATGTGACGATGCACACGCATGTGGCAATGTACGCCAGACACATGAACTAACTTACATGATTGGACATGTGAAAGCATGTTCACATCTTTGAAAGTTTGCAACTTGAAGGTTCGTAAGTAAGGACTTACTATATCAATCCTGCCTGCTACAGACTCGTTTTAGTTGCCAGCAATGAGCATGGGTCACCCTTGGCTCAGTCCTGCCCAATTTCTGGAGTCAATGAGAAGCCTAATATAGCTCCTATCCACAAGCAAACAGAGTCTACAAATAGGCTGTATCTTCTAGGTTGTTTAACTGCCAAGGAAAGAATGGAGCCCTGTTGCCAGCAGCAAGTCAAGCGATAAATGGAGATGGAATACAGGAAAGAGAAGATCCAACCCAGGAGCAAAGGAAGGGAATCCCAGGAAAGACAGGGAAGTGAGATCCCAAGACGACAGCTGAGTACCAGACACAGAGGGCAACCAGGCCTGACTGAGGTGGTGTGATGAGGATACGGCCACGTGGTGGCTGTCAAGATGAAGATGCCCTATGTTATGGTAGCATGATCCTTACATGAATCCTAACCTGAGACTCCACGGTAAGCCTGGCTGATTCTTACCTGTACTTGCTTATCTTTAGGCCCTGCTGTGTGTATCAACTGAAAATAACCATTTCTACCTATAGAAAGGTTCTGCTGTGGCCTGGCCCTAAAAGCTGACGCTAGGCCATAGTGAGTTTAGAAGAAAATTCCTCCGATTCCTCGGGCCATATTCCTGC
>NW_006792448.1:1052866-1094640 GCF_000442215.2 Lipotes vexillifer
TCCTGCTGGGTAGCCAATGTCCAGCCCAACAACCCTGGCAGATATCCTATGATGACCTCTGTTCCTAGAATTTATTCATGACCTTGCCCACTAATTTTCTCTTCTTGGAGTGAAATTCCAAGGTACCCTGACATGCAAGGGACTCTGTTGAGCTTATCTGTTCCTGGAGACCTTCAACTATCAGCAGCAACGTGGCTCTTTTCCTACACAGCAAGGTTCGTGCCTTCCTTTTAGTTTTCAAACTTAAGCAGTATGTTGTTTGTGGAAACACATACGCAAAACTGTGATTATCATAAACTCCAGGATGATTACCTCTTTGATAGAGGGAGGGTCTGCAATAGAAAAAGTGCTGTAGGTACTGGTAGTGTCCTATTTCTTAATCTGACTGGTGGATATGCTGATGTTTATCATGCTTCTTTAATTTACACTAATAATACTTTAATTACTTTTCTGTATATATGATACATTCGAAAGTTAAAAAGTTAAGTTAGCCATGGAATGTTTTTACATACTTGGAGCCCCCTTTTAGAAATACAATTCTGTAAATCAACTATACTTCAATAAAGTTAAAGAAAAAAAGAAATACAATTTTGGGCAGGGCACTGGAGAGATGGGAGTGGAGCAGTACTGGAAAGACAAAACACAGGAGCTCCCCAATCATGAAGACAAAAGATGATGGAAGATCTCATGGAGCCAGACAATCAGAGGGAGGGCAGGGACAGACAAAACCCCGCAGAGGCCGAATGGACGGCTGGGGCTACGAGACAGACAGGTTGAAGATGCCGAGTTCCTGTCTAGGTGATGGGTGGGTAACAAGGAGACAGTTTAGTCTTAGACACGCAAAGCTGGAGGAGAGAACAGCTCATTCATGAGATTCCCAGCAAGCGATTAAAACAGAACTAGATGCCATGTCAAGGCCAGAGTTGGACATTTGAGAGCATTAATAATGGCGTTAAGTAAGCGTGAGTAAAACAGAGCTTTAGGACACACTTGTAATTTAAAAGAGGGCAGAGAAAAAGGAGGCAGCCTAGTCGAAGATGTAGGATGACAACTAAGAAAGCACAGTAGCAGTGCAAATAACAGAATTTCAAAAAGATGGGCAACAAAATAAAATCTGAGAAGAATCAGGGCTGAAGAGATATTTTTTACCTCTTTGTGACCTTCAAGCAATCATTTTCATAAGTATGGTAGTAATTAATAGCCAAAGACTAGGTTTTAGGGGCTTCAGGAAAAGGGCTGGCACGAACATACACTGGCAGTGAACAGACAGAGGTAGGACAGTACTTTGAGGGTAAAAATAGAGGTAATTTTTTTTCCTTGAGCTGTTTTTAAGATGGGAAGCTCATTAAGTTTAGTTTTACCCTAAGGCAGTGGTTCTCAAGGGTCAGGGGAAATTCTGCCCCGCAGAAGACATATGGCAATGTCTGGCAACATTTTTCATTGTCACAACTGGGTGGAGGGGTGGAGGTGGGAGGGGATACAGGAGGCTACTGATATTTAGTTGGAAGAGGGCAGGGATGCTACTAAACATGCTATTTTCACAAAAAAGAATTATCTGACCTAAAATGCCAATAGAGCCAAGGTTGACAAACTCTGGTCTAAGGGAAAGAAATGAGAAAAAGTAGAAAAAGACAGTCTAGAGGAGACTTACCCTTGGGAAAAAGGGGGGACATTTTTCCCAGAGACTGTGGGATAAGAAAACTGGTAAAGATGGAGGAAAGACCATTTCTTGTATAAGTAACAAAACAAACCCTGGATAATCACTAACAAAACTGCAAGTATATAGAAAAGCAAAAAGATTTGAAGTGTTTGTTTTAGTAGTTTTATAAAACCAGATGGTAAAAATAATTATAAACATACTTACAAGTTCTGGGTTACTGTTACTTGAGGCAAATGGGGAGGAATGTTTTCTTTGAGATGTTCCACATCTTTATAATCTTCTTCAAGACATTCAAAGAGTTCCTAAAATAATAAAAAAAAAAGCTCACAAATAAGCATCTGTCCTGCCTGTGTGTGTTTTAACATGTTAGATAGAACATGAAAGGGGCTTCCCTGGTGGTCCAGTGGTAAAGACTCTGCACTCCCAATGCAGGGGGCCCAGATTCGGTTGCTCAGGGAACTAGATCCCGCATACCGCAACTAAGAGCCCGCATGCCGCAACTAAGAGCCCGCATGCCGCAACTAAGAGCCCGCATGCCGCAACGAAGATCCTGCATGCTGCAACTAAGACCCAGTGCGGCCTAATTAATTAATTATTTTAAAAAAGAGCATGAAAGACTGTACCACAATCACAATGATTCTGAGTATTCAAAAAGCAGAGCGGTGAAAAAGCATTGAATGCAGCAGTATTTAAAAAGAGCCCTTTGGTTCTCGAGCTGATTTTGGATGGCGATATATTATTTTTCTGTACTGGATTTTTTCAGAGGACAATTGTTAGAATAACATTACAACAGGCAGGCTTCACTTCATGTCTTTCTAAAATACTTTAACCTTGGGAAGCAACTGAAAAGTATATGAAAGATTTATGTTTCTCATTCTGGTAAAGTGCTTTTGTTGACTTAGCAAACGTTCCCCAGCACCGGAGTGATAATGCATTCCCAGAATGCAACGATGAGATACTGCTTGGAACGGCTTTCATATATTCCAGCTTAATGAAAATTCCTACTTGATCATAACCACTTTCATTTTGTGTTGTCTTTATTTAACTTTCTCTGGAACTTGACGTTATGAACTCACGCAAATTTAATAAGAAAAATACTCTGTACCTTTGGATTCCCGTCATCTGATTTTCAATCATAATGTAAACAAAAATTCCAAATAGTCTTTAATCCTGAGTTGAACATTCTAGAAACCCAGACCTAACTCTGGGCATTCTTGGGCAGGGTAGAAGTGAAACCATTATTGGTTTCTGTTCTGAATTTGTACAACATCTTTCTTTTAAAGAGATGAATGATGTTCAGAGATACTAATTTCATTTCAACTGATAGTAGGATAGGCACAATCATGCCCAGTCCCAGAGCTGAAAAATCTTTACAGACATTGAGGATTATAAGGCTTAAGAAGGACCAGAGAGGCCACCTGGACCACATCAATGGCTCTAAGAGCATGAGGTAATTATGGTACAGATTGAATATTTTCCCATCCCATCAGAAAGTACACTAGCACTTTGATTAGGTGAAGGCGTATTTAGAATAAAATGTGTGTGTGAATGAGGCTAAAGTTTTTCTTTGCTTGAGAATCCTTATACTATATTCTATAGAAATAGAGAAATGCAGAATAGAAGGGACCCAAGAAATAGTTCCGTATGACCCATTACTTTTCAAATGAGGACACTGAAACCCCAAGAGGAAAAATGAGCTTCTCAGGGTGGCAGAAGGTGCTTCGGGGAGCCAGGGTGAGAATCCACATCTCCAAACCCCAGGGCAGGCATTCATCCTACATCACACTCCCAGGAGATCATTTATTTAAATTAAACCTACCAAGAATTATTTAGGAGAGACTTCTCTGGTGGTGCAGTGGTTGAGAATCTGCCTGCCAATGCAGGGGACATGGGTTCAACTTCCGGCCTGAGAAGATCCCACATGCCCCGGAGCAACTAAGCCCATGCGCTACAACTACTGAGCCCACACGTCGCAACTACTAAAGTTCACATGCTCTAGGACCTGCGTGCCGCAACTAATGAGCCCTCATGCTGCAACTACTGAAGCTCGCACGCCTAGAGCCCGTGCTCCACAACAAGACAAGCCACCGCAATGAGAAGCCCGCGCACTGCAAGGAAGAGTAGCCCCCGCTTGCCGCGACTAGACAAAGCCCACACACAACAACAAAGACTGAACACAGCCAAAAAAAAAAAAAAGAATTATTTAGGAAATATTCCTTTTTAGTAAATAGACTGGCTACCAGCATGGAGGAAGAAACACATCTGGAACTCTGGAGTCCTTTATACTGGGAAAATAAAATGCAAATGGCACTCTTCACCGTTAATAATAACTTACAAAGCTAAGAACATTATAAACTTAAAGAATCCTTAAGAATTCCCTGGTGATTAGGGAGTCTGTATCTATTGCCTTTTTATTTTGTTTTTTTCACTAGAAAACCATTACCTTGAGTGAACTGTTGGTTTGTTCTTGATACTGAATTTCCAATTCCAATTTATTTAGAAGTTCATTTACTACAATGATCTCATCTCCTATTTTATTTAATATAGTCTTCAAGGTAGGTTCTTGCCCTATTAATAAACAAAGATAATAAATAAACAAAGATAATAAAGATTAATAAACAAAGATAAAATGGAAAATAAAATGTCTAGAAAAGCAAAAAACATACATGTATCCAACTGAACTCTTGGGACAGAGCTCTACCTTAAAGAGACACTGAGGGTTGAGAAAGAACTATTGTTTCAGCCCCTAGGAACTGTCTCTATGGATAATCTTAAGAACTCATTTCTAAGTAATATGAAAAAAAAGGAAGGGAGAGATAATTACACTGTATTCCCTGAATCTTTTGCTTCTGGAGAACTGTTCCACTAATAAAACACCTAGAAATGCTATATAAAATACACACCCCTTTACATGCATAGTTGAGCTCTTATGAGAAAAAGGTAAATCACCAAAGGCTTCCACATGAAGAGCAAACCACAGACCAGGCAGTACGTGTCAGCTGATGCTGCAGCAGCCCTAATGGTGGTGGGGCGGGGGACGAGGTACAGAGGAATGCTGGAGAGAGGAGGCTGTCACTCTCAGCAACCTAATATATTTGGCTTTAATGGGGATAAGAGCCAAGGCTTTGGGACTTCAAAGCACAGGATGCTGAAAGTGAGAATCCCTAACGAGGCCAGGATCCCTCTTCGTGGGCTATATCTTCAGTGAATGTGTAAACCTGAAAAATTCTAATCACTGGCCAGGAAGATAAGCTTATGTTTGGACTGGCCTGCAAGAATGGGTGGGAGGCGGCGGAGAGTAGCCTGCTCTCAAATTCCCAACCCCGCCTCCTAATCCCTCTCTCTAGCTTCCTAGATACGAGGATGGGAAAACCAGAGTCCCCTCCGCCCTAGAAATAAGAGAAGTAGGGCAGATCAAAAGCACAAAAAGGAAAACTATCCTCACAATCAAATCTTTCCAGCTTCACTTCTAGCAACCAAATCATGAAATACACATAACTGAAAACATCCTGTGACCACATCTATAGATTACGGATGCAGTAGAGTGAAATGGCTAAAGCCTCCAGGCCTGAAGTCAGAGACACCAGTACCTGCCCTCAGAGGGTCACTGAGAAGTCGGAAAGTACATATAAGATGGGTGAGCACTGTGCTTGGAACCTAGTAAAGCACTCAGTAAAGGCAAACTATTATTAATCGACATAATCTAATAAAGCAATGCAAATTGCATTTGACAGTAGGTTCATAACAACTAAAAGAAATTAACAAGTAAATTAGAGTACTGATGTCTCTGCTGAGATTAATTGCAGGGGGTAAAACAACTAGTTGGATATACTGGTATCTCAAATAACTTAGTCACCTAAATTTTAGGGCCTTGTTTGCTGATTTGTAGTAAAATAAATTCACTACTTTTGATAGTAGTGATCTAGTAAATTACAGCAGCCAAAGTGGCAAACAAATTACTAGGCTTTCCTAAATAGGCCATGGAACCAAACAGACAAATTGTTCTCCCCACGTACAAATGATGGTTACCCAGTGTGTAGTTATCTAACAGGTCAGACTGCTTCATCCAGGCCTCATGCTTTGATGGGGTCATTTGAATTCAAGGTTTGATCGTTAACAGATCTCTAAATTATATTTTTCCAATAGTAATCATGCCCTCAGAAAGAGAATCTAAAGAAGACTACTTATTAAAAACCTAAATGTCCTTTTTCAGATTATTCAATAAAAGTGGCATACAAGTAGACAAGTACTACACTGGGAATCGGGACACAAAACCTGTAGTTCCAACTGATTACCCATGAGCTGGGGGACCGGGGCAAGTCACCTGACGTCTGAGCCTCAGTTTCCTCATGTGCGAGACCAGGGGGCTTGAGAAGATGAACCCAGTCCCTTCAGCTCTAACTTTCTACAGAATATGTCAGCCACCAACTGTAAAATGGATGAGGCTCTTTATTAGTGGTTCCCAAGAAGAGACGGAGAATATCAAAGTCTCAGAAGGACATGTATAATTTGAAAGGACATTCCAACAGTATAATTTCATATTTGAAGTTTTTTAAATTATCAATTCATAATACAAACTACAATAAAAGTTCAATAGGATCTTCCCAGCAGATGGAATTCCACCTATCAATAAATGTTTAGCTTTCTAAGATATGGCTGGGAAGTGCATCATTTCTGTAAACAATATTTTTCCAGACTTCACAAGGATCTCCTACTTCTCTGCACTTCCACTGCATCATCCACTTTCAGCACTTCAAAATATCTTGGAAGATGGTTACAATTTACAAGTTTCCGGATGTTTAAAAAATTGACTTCATTTTCAATTAGTTGTTTCCTAGTGATATATATTGATCAGCTTCCTCCAAAGCAGTCTGTAAGATGGGTTATGGACTACTTCTATCTCTGTGGATCTTTTCCACTTCTGGTTTTTTCCTTGTCTTTTAGTATCTCTACTTAGCTCTAGAACTAGGAATGTTAAATAACCTTCAAATCTTACTATTCTGCCTTGTGTGTCTCAGAAAAACATAAGTAAATAAATAGAATTAATAGCTAGTTCATTGTTCAATGTAACTTACATTTTAGTATCCTCTGCAATATTCAAAATACCGAGGGCAGACTGTTTTAAGAATCACCATTCAAAACTTAAAATTACCTTTCTAAGATACATTCACTTAACCAGGCATAAGATATCAAAGTGGGACAATAATCATAATGCATTTTGTATGTACAAAGTCAGTGGAATCTGCTTTACTTACCACAATTTCTTAATGACAGAGTTTTTTTAATATTGCCAATCTTTTCATTAATATGAGAGCATAATTGTTCCAGATCTGAGGAGGCCATCCTTTAAGCCTCTGAAGAAAAAGATATACATTTATAAAAAAAAGGGAAGCCAGACAAATTTATATTCACTTTCAAAATTCAAGAATGGTAAATACCCAGTAAGTCACATCTCCCTGAAAAGAAAGTACAAAAACTCAGAGAAATATCTTTCAATTCTACAAAATTCAGTTTCTGTCCAAAGTCCAGTACTGACTTGTCTTAGAGCTTTCTGTAGTTAATGCACCCCAAACCAGGGTACAGGCGATAAGCCTGTGTCATTTCCTTATAGATTTAAGGGGACAAATGCCTTTACTTACACATAAAGACAACATTGGTATTTTCTTTGAAAACTCAAAGACCCAAGAATTTTAAGGAAAAACACAGTAAGTTCAAATAAACGGGTCCAGGTAAGCATTTCTAGCATGCTGTTGGGTTTGGGGCTTTACTATTTGGGGTCGGTAAGGAGGTGGAGGGAAGGGAGGAAAGAAATCAGGTAGTATTCACTCCGAGGGTTGATGAGGTCTAAAGCATCCACCCCGGCTAACCGGGCGAAGCAAGGTCAAGCCCTCTCTTCCGCACTACGCGGCACCGCCCCGAGCCCCCCACCCCGCCCAAGCAATGCCTTCCGCCCGCTTCCGAAGGCAGGATCCTCAACACCAGACTCCAACCTCGTGCGGATCCAGCAGCAAAGGGCCCACTCAGTGCGGTCGCGAGGCGAGAAGACCCCTCCAGTCTCCACCGGAAGCCCAGGATGGCGAGACCCGACTCCGGGAGCGAAATTCAAACTGCCCGCCGGGTCTTGGCACCGCGCAAGCGCACATCAGCGCTCGCGGAACACTGCTTAGGGGCCTCCTGCGTTTCCAGGTTTACCCAGGGCCGCAGCTGAGCGGGGCCAGGGGGCGGGGCAGTGGTGCGGGGCCGGACCGGGGGAAAAGGCGGGGCTGGGTTGGCTCGGGCGCGAAAGGCTGCCGGGACAAATGCCCCTCCTACTCCGTGCCGTAACGGGTGATTTCAGTCGGTCACCCAATCCTGACCGTCCAGCGGCCGGGGCCAAGCGCTCGAGGGCTTAAACTGGGTCTCCAAGTTGGCTACACATTAGAATCACCAGGGCAGCTTTTACAAATTCCAGTGTCTAAGCCGTACCTCAAATCAGTGAATTCAGACACTCTGTAAGTGTTGATTTGTTTGAATTAGAATCCAAACAATATTTACACATTGTTATTTGGTTGATACATTTCTTAAATCTCTTTTAATTGCAACAGGCCTACTTATTTAGAGCTAAATTCTTTTAGCAGGAACAAAGCCTTTCATTGTAGGACTAAATGTAAGGCTTAAAATGTCAACATTCTATGAAAAATAACAAAGTAACAGAAATTCACCCTGCAGCATCAAGGACAAACATTATCAGATTACTTCCCATGAGAAAATAAACAAGAAGACGAGAGCGTAAAGGCACTGAATACAAGACGAGAGGGGGGGAATGTGGAAAAAATATAGAAATGAGCAGTTGGATCACTGCCTACTTCTTATTTCCTTCTGGGACTGGTTTACTTGGCAGGACTCCTTCAGTTGCAATGACAGAAACTCTATCCAAACTGACTTAAGCAAGGAAAAAGACTTTATATGGCGTATAAAACTGTAAAGTGTGTGTGTGTGTGTGTGTGTGTGTGTGTGTGTGTGTGTGTGTGTTCAGTTACAGCTGAACCCAGGTACTCAAGAATACTATTAGGAAGCCATCTCCGTCTCTCAGTTATACGTTCCTCCCTGTTGGTTCCATTCTCAGGCGGCCTTTTCCCTATGGTGACCTCTGGTACCTCCAGACTTATACCTCAATGGGTTAGCAGTTCTTGCTTTCCTAACAGATCTAGCAAAAACCCCAGGATGGAATCTCATCAGCCTGACTTGGGTCATATGCCCACTCTGAATCAATCAGTCTAATTTGGAGGGGTGAAATGGTCTGATTCGCTAGGTAGCCTGGAGCTGGAAGCCAGGACAGCCCTACCCAAAACACAAAGTCTGAGAGTAGGACACAGGTAGTTTCTCAGGAAAATCTAGCTGCTTTTGTGAGACAAAAGGGACAGGGAGAAGTAAAAACAAAACAAAAACCTGAAATTATGTTATGGGGAATTAAAATTTCTTGGTATCCCATCTCTTTCCACAGAGAAGCTATGTTCCATTGTCATCCCCAAATTACAAGTAGGAAAGAGAGCTATTCTGCATTGGAATGATTGTATTGCTGATATAATTCCTTGGAAAAATTCCAGAACCATTGCTACAATTCACTATTCACTTCCATAGTGTTCTGAGAAGGATTTTACTTATGATACTGATATTGTCAAGTTCTGAATCCTTTATATATTCATCCATTCTCATCTCCATCTCTTTCATTATGTCAAGAAGATTTTTTTTTTCATTCTTTTTCAAGCTGAGATGGTTGGTTGAGAGAAAGTTATTTGTGTTTGGAATCTCAATAATTTATTTCTTCCAGGATAGCAATGTCCTGACCTGCACCTATCTTCCCTTTCCTGTTGAAGTACCTGTGGACAGTCATATGACAAGAGGGAAAAAAATGAAAAGAGCAAGATGTAAGAAATTGCTGGACTGTTCCTTGCAAGAAATGTGATCAAAAGTAATGTGAACTCTAGTCTTCAGAGAAAAATAGTAATAATAATAACATCAATTAACATTTATTGGGTAGTTATTCTAATTCAGGCATTTTACATAAATTATCCTGTTTAACCTTTGTAATAAATTTATGAATGCTTAAATTATGATCTGCACTTTACAGATGAGGAAACTGAGGCTTATAATTAAGTAACTTAATTACTTAATTATAAGCCCAAGTCAATAAATGGCAAAGTGGATCCCTGACCTCAGAACTGTCCTCTTTACCATGATGCTCTGCTGCCTCCCCAGGAGAAAGGGGTCATTTGCTCCCATGTTTTGTGTTTCTGAACCTATAGACTTCCATCATCATTTAATTCCCTCATGACATATCACTACATGAGCAATTTTAGATTACCTATAAATTTGAAGTTTTTGATACCCAATTGACTTTGACAGAAAAGACTTTATTTGTACTTTTTGTACTTCTCTTTGTCTTTCTCTTGCAGCTAAATGTCGAGCTTAACCTCTGGATGTCCCTAAACTGTCACTGTAGACTAGAGATCAAAGATTTCATTAAGCAACAGGCCTCTGCATTCCTAGGCAACTTGGGAAATATTTATTCCTCTGGTTTTGACCGATGGCTAGTGACCAGTGGGTCCAATAAGTTTTGGGACAGGTTCATAGCTCTCTAGTGCTGATGGGTCTTCCTTTCTGAGATGCCTCACTGATCACGCAGGATAAGTCTGAACTTTTAGGGAGTTATAACATCCAGACAGATTATGTTTTTACATTTACCTATTAAAATACTCTCCTTTAGCTTTATTTATTTATTTATTTATTTATTTATTTCTGCCCTGCATGGCTTGCAGGATCCTAGTTCCCCAACCAAGGATTGAACCCAGGCCACGGCAACGAAAGCACCAAGTCCAAACCTCTGGACCACCAGGGAATTCCCTTTTGCCTTGTTTTTAAAAGCCATTTTCTAGATGAAAAAATTAAAATCCAAAGCATGTACTTGTAATACAGATCCCACAGTGACTATTTCTCAATTCTCATTAGCTGTCATAGCAGCTGAGGTCATCCCAGAAAATCAAAACTTGTCACTTTTACAATGTTTCATACCCTAAATTGATTTATAGGGGAATTTTTTTAAACCAGAGAGGAGAGGAAAAAGAAAAAAAGCTTACACTTTCCCCCAGTGGTCTTTCTTAACTTTATTGAGTCTTTATCTTATGTATAATTTTTTAGTTTTAGAGTCAAGCCACAATTTCTGTGCCAGCAGACTGCTCTTAACAAAGGCCCAGAGGTATGTCATATGATTATAGGCAGGAAAGGAAAGTCCCCAGCATGAAAACTTCCCTCTCTCTCTCTCATCTAAAAATTCCACCCAATAGTAAGACAGAGGACGATGCAAAACAAAACCATCAGGAGACCTTTTCATAGTCCCAGCTCAGTCATTAACTGGCTCTGTGAACTTGAGAAATGAACCACTTCTGAGATCACATCCAGCTCAAAGCATCAGACATTTTTTTCTTCAAAAAAAGTTTCTCTCTTCCTGTAACTTGCTTTTTAAATATAAATATGACTAGGTAAGGATAATAGACTTTTAAGTTAGAAAAGAGAACTAAGATTGTCCCATGGATTTTCCTTTCCTTACTTCTTAACAAATGTACCTCAAATAAGTTGTTTAAAAAAAAAAATGCTTTCCACAAAACCACTAATAACTGTCGACAAAAAAGAGAGATAATGTAAGGTAATAAACATTTAAAACTGATGTCAAGGAGGGAAACAAGATTCTGGAGCAGAGAGGAGAAGCAGAGCATGGCCTGGCTCTTAACGACACCACCACCCCGGAAATCATATTGGAGAACGTACATATCTGAGAATTGAAGGAAATCTGAAGATTACCACCTGAGGGATAATCATTCTTTTTTCCCTCTTCTCGGCCATGGCTCTCTCTCCAACTGAGTCTAGTTTCCCATTGGAAAATGATCCAAAGTTACAGCTATTCCTAAAATAATGGACTATTATTGAAATTGTGAAAAGCAGAACATTGGTTTATGGTGTCTAACAATGAAAGAAAAAAGGGAGAAAGGAAGGCAAGGAAGGAAGAAAACATGCAAAGAAAATAAAGAAATATGAATAAAGAAAATGACCTACAGGAATACATATTTAAAGGAATGGAAGAAATTTTATATCCACATGAATTGTATATATATTAATTAATAAAAAATAAGACCTCATAGAAAAGAGAATAAACAGAAACAAAAGAAAAAGATGTAAGGAGAGCATTAGACTTAAAAATATAAATTGAGGGTCCAAACAACACCATTACAGAACTAGTATACTGAAGTACAAATAGCAAGAAATAGAAAAGACACCATTGAAAATTAAGTTAAAAGAGAAGTTTAAGATGATTACAGTACATGCAGTTGAAAAAGAAAAGAAAGAAAGTAAAGTAAATACAGAGAAGCCCACAGAAACAGAAGATAGAAATGATCCAACATGAGGATAACTGGTGTCCGAAATGTAAAGTACACCAAAAATGGGCCAGAAGAATCCAAAAGATGTAATAAAGGTGATTACCTGGCGGGGGGGGGGGAAACATTGAGCCTCTAGATTGCATTCCAGGAAAATTTACTAAGAGATACTCTACAACTAGAAATATTCACGTTAAGTTATTCAACTTTAAAGATAAAGAGTTCTTTAAGCATTAAGGTAAAAAGCAAATTGGCCATAAGAAGGGAAACTATCAGGGTGCCTCAGATAACTGCACTTAACTTTTTATTTTGAAAAATTTCAAACATACATAAAAATCGAAACAGTTGAGCAACAAACACTCATATATCCTTCACTTAAATTCTTCAAATGTTAATATTTTGCCATATTGTGATATATATGTACTTCAGAAATATTATTGTATATTGCAAAATCTAGGGAAACCACTTGTATTTGGCCGTACTGCTCAGCTTGCGGAATCTTAGTTCCCCAACCAGGGATTGAATCTGCACCATGGCAGCGAAAGCGCTAAGTCCTAACCATTGGACCACCAGGGAATTCCCCAAAAATTTTTAAAAGAAGAATAATTGTTTAACTAATAAAGAATGCTCAACTAAAACCAGAGAAGTTAGGAAAATAAGCCTCTGGTGACAAATAGAAAATAGTTACAAACATTGTTGGTATTAATCCAAATATACCAATAATCACTTTAAATGTGAATGGGTCTAATTACACCAATTAAAAGATAGAGATTGTCAGACTGGATTTAGAAAAAAAACACACACATACACAGGACCCAACTATATGTTGTCTATAAGAAACCCACTGTATATATAAAGAATCTAATAGATTAAAAGTAAAGAGAGAGGTAAAGATATACCATGATAACACTAATCAAAAGAAAACTGAAATAGCTATATTAATTTTGGACAAAGTAGACTTCAGACCAAGAAAAATTATCAGAGATAAACAGAGACACTACATAATAATAGAGGGGTCATTCTCCAAAAAGATATACAATCCTAAACATGTATGCACCTAACAACAGCATCAAAATACATGAGGCAAAAACTGATAGAAATGAAAGGTAAAATAGACAAATCCACTCTCACAGTTGGAGACTCCAAAACCCTCTGTCAAATAACCAATAGATCAAGCAGGCAGAAAACATTAAGGATATAGTTTAACTGAACAACACTATCAATTTGATCTAATTAGCATTTATAGAATACTCCATCAAACAACAGCAGAATAAACATCCTTTTCAAGTTTGAATGGACCATTCACCAAGAGAGACCATATTCTGGGCCATAAAATATACCTTAACTAATTTAAAAGAATAGAAATAATACATAGTATGTTTTCAGACAACAATGGAATTAAATTGGAAATCGATAGTAAAAAGATAGCTGGAAAATCCTCAAATATTTCGAAATTAAACAACAAACTTCTCAGCAGCACATGGGTGAAAAAAGGAGTCTCAAGTGAAATTATAAAATATGTGAGGGTTTCACTCCTGGGATGGCAATGTGGGGAGCCCCTAGGACCTGCTCCCCAGCAGAACAAACACAACTAGTGTAGACTGTGAAGGGAAAAAAAAGCCATTTAAAATGTCTGGAAGTTGTCTGAAGGGCATACAGAAAATTAAGAAATATTTATTCATAAAGGCTTCTAAAACTTAGTTAAGACCAGTGAAAGTCTGTGGGCCTTGAGCCACCACCTCCTTCCTGTCTTTGCAACTCCAGCTCAGCTTGATGGAAGCTCTACTCCAGGCAGTTGTGGCCAAGAAGACAGTGGGGATCGCTCTCCCCTCCGGTTTCTATCAGGGAACACAGTATCTCACAAGCAGGGCAAGCCACCAGTATTGCTCATTGTCCCCAACTCTGAGTTGAAAAGGCTGAATTTCTGGTGAGAGCGACCAAAAAGTCGGGGGATCCCCTTCCTCTACGCAGCCCCTCCCTACGAAGAGGCTCCACCCCAGGCTTGGCAGGCTGAGACTACTAGGGCCCCAGTGGCCCTCCCTCCAGCTCATTCACAGGGCAGAGTGTCCATGCTGGGAGGGGCCAGCCGCAAAGACCCCACCCAGCACCCAGAGTAGTGGTTCACAGATTTTGCCCTTTGTGTAACATTTTAATTTTCACTTTTGCCTTTTGATGTACTCTTTAAATCTTTATATGTAAGCATCTGTCATTTTAATGAAAAAGTAAACCAGTATGGGCTTTCTTTAAACGGGGTGAGGGTGGGGTTTGGACTGGAAGCAAATATGTCAAGTAGGCTAGCAGTGGTTATATCCACTGTTACTGCTGTGATAGGAGTTTTGTCCCTGCATTTTCAATACACATAAATAAAGGACGCACGGTCTTAGCTTGAGCTTCTTTAACAAAATTTATAGTCTCGGTGTCTTAAACAACAGACATTTACTTCTCACAGTCTGGAGGCTGGGAAGTCCAAGATCAAGGTGCCAGCTGATTCGCTTCCTGATGAGAACCCACTTCCTGGCTTGTAGACAGCCACCTTCTCTCTGTGTCCTCCAGTGGCAGGAGTGGTTGGGTTGGGGTAGGGTGGGGATGGGGAGAGAGGAAGAGAGAGAGAGAGAGAGAGAGAGAGAGAGGGAGATCTCGTCCTGTTCTTATAAAGGCCACCAATCCTATCGAATTAAGCTCCCCAGCCTTATGATTTCATTTAACCTTAATTGACTCCTAAAAGTCATATCTCCAAATAGTCACAATGTTGGGTTAGGGCTTCAATATATATGAATTTTCAGGGGACACAATTCAGTCCATAGCAAGGTTGGCAGTCTCCAACTGAGACTGGGAGGCTAATCTTTTATATCTCTGGCTTCTAGAGTCTAGCATTTTTTAAATTTTTTTAATTATTATTTTTTTTCAGCCACTCCCTGCGGCATGTGGGATCTTGGTTCCCAGACCAGGAATCGAACCCACGCCCCTTGCGGTGGAAGCGCAGTCTTAACCACTGGACCGCCAGGGAAATCCCTAGATTCTAGCATTTTAATGTGACAGGATGTGTATATGTAATAGTAGGATAAGATGAGAGGATCAGCTGCCTATTTAGAGGAAGGGACAAGGACACAAATGAAGGAAATTACTTAATAATTTTTCAGTAATAAGAAAATCCATCCTCTTTCTCATTCACATATTCTAGAGAATGGTTGCTGCATACAGGGCTATAAAATGTCCAACGCAAACACTAGCAATGTATGAATAATCCCTTGAATCCTGGCAGGCTGTGGGTGACCTGACCTCAAGAGAGACTCAGAGCTGCCTGGAAATTGGAGCATTGGTTTCTATCAATACTTAAAGAAGAGAGAAATATTAATAGAGCACATTTGTAGTACACAATTTCTCCAGTTTTTCACAATTAGAGGTTGTGTTTTAGCACTTTTTTGGGCATATGCTTAGTTCACACAGAGGAGGCAAATAACCACATTGTATCACTCAATACCTTGGCAAGAATCAGACTGAAAACTCCAACGGGATAGTTGGAGGAAAATTTAATTAAAAAGCTACCCACAATGTGTAGGCAGAGATTACAGAAGGTAACAAGTGCTGGCGAGGTTCCCTGGCGTTCACAAACTCAAGGACCAGTTATTACCTCTAAGCACGAATACTAACGCTCGCGTGAACCTGGGGAAACAGTTCTATGGAGGTGCCACCAGGCAGGAGCTGTGGCCTCTGGTTAGGTTCAGCACAGCTGTCAGGAACGTAGCAGGAAGGAAGCTGGGAGAATAAGTACCTGCCTCTACTGTCCTCCCACCTGTGGATCTTCCCAGTCCCATTGGCTACAACCCTCCTGAAGTCAGAAAGCAAAGGAAACTCTTGAAGTAGAGTCTGTATAGGTCAGGCCCCCTGGGTCCAGGGCTGGATGCAAGGCCATGGAGAGTGGTTACTGAGGGGCAAGTGGAAGGCAGCCAGGACATAGTTAGGTTACGGCATTCATATATTGACATACCTTGTGAATTTGGTAAAATATTTCTTAGAACAGGCATCGATATTTATATATAAGTATTTGAAATTGGGTACTGTAATGTTACATAACCGTATTTTTTATTTGATAGACACTTTTCCCAAAGCACTTAAAGGATATTATTATATTGATATTTACAAAGTGGGCAGTTGTCCGATTCTTGAGATAGAGAAGAGTAAATCTTGCCCCATTTTCCAGAATCAATTAATTGTGGAAACAGCTGCCGATCAGCTCTCTAATAACAGGGCACAGGAAAGCCAGAAAAGACTGTTTGGGTATCATTTATATCAGTGTTTCATTTTGCTGAATATGTTCTAATTTCCTGGAACTAAGGTGTTTTTCTTGCTTACCTTCTGAAAGTTCCTCTCCTTAAGAAAAACTTAGCAATGAATAGGAAAACTCAGTTAGAATTTCATTTTATTAACTGTCATTTTGATGTCCAAGTCTGTATGATGAGGTAATTTCCATGTTTTGGAAAACTTCTGTCTGCGTGGATGCAACCAAACATACTGAAGTGCATTCTGTATAACAGGTGCATTTACAAATCTTGTGTAAGCCTTATTTAAATCTAAATTAATAATAACTCATGCATTTCAAAGGTGCTTATAATAAATTGCAAGATTTTCAATCTTTGCCTCAAAGATTTATCAGAAATCATCAGAGCACTCTTAGGATTTACTATATCCCCCAAACCTCCAGATAAACTTCCTGGATAATCTAGAAAATGGTCAAATTACACCAGGAATCTCTCACTCAGGAGAGAGAGAGGTCACTCAGGAGTCTGAACTGCAGATGAGGGCTCCGAGCCGCACTCACAGCAAGCAGCACAATCACGCCTGCCCACGTGTGCCTGCGCCACGCCAGTGCCTGGAGCAGCAAAGCTCGGCCCTCCAGAGCTTAGCAGTTGTGCACATTCAGCAGTTGAGTGGCTCTGCTCCCCTTCACCACATCCCAATGAAGCTGCTCCCAGGACCTTCACTAGCCCAGACTTTCCCCTCTGCCTTTTCCCTTGTACCCAGCATGAGTCCTTATATCATGTCTTTAACCTCAATGCCTGGACCCAGCTGTTCACCTCCCTTTTCCCCTCCACACAATGCATTTCTGCACTATCCACCCCATTGTTTGTCTGGGTCCAGATCTCCCCACCATCCATTATGCTCCATGAGTCTTGCCCAGCTGTTGTCCTGCCCCTTCCACTCTACCCTGACTCACTGCCATCCATGGCACCTTTGGATGTGGTAACAGCATTCTTCTTCGTATCTTTTGACTCACACTTGTTATTGTTTACAAAAGTCGAATCAGAACAGTGATTCAGCCGACAGGAGGGCAGCCAAATAGGGGAGGCAAGGACGGGATGGTCAGGAGTGAGCGCAGTGATCATGGTGGGTCTCAAGGCTCCCTTTCTGAAATGCTGAAATTGATACATAAGTCCACCCTTGACCTGGGCCCTGCCTGCCTCCTCAGCTTCATCTCCCAGTACCTCTTGTTTGTAGGGATACACCCGTGCCCCTGTGCATGAGCCCTGCCAAGACACACGCAGACCCTGCCAGCCCATCCGTGTTATTTGACCCCTCTTTGTCTTTGCTCACGATGTTCTTGGCTATGTCCCTCTTTATTTTCTACCTCAAGCATTTCCATTCATTTTTCAAAATTCAGCAAATCCGCTTCTATCCGAAGCCTTCCTGAATCCCTTCATTTGGGTTAGGTTTCCTTGCAAATTTCCTCCAGCAATTCTGATTCAACTGATCTACGGGTAGCGTTCATGATTAGAATTTTAAAAAAATTCCTCAGATAATTTTAATGTGCATCAGGGTTAAACACTATTGAGGGAGAAGAAAAGGAAGAGGGGAAGAACCAAGGAGCTGAGGATTTGCAGGTACCAACCTGAGGCTAACTGGTCTCCTTCTGAAATGTAACACTGGGAGGTATTATGGGTTGAATTGTGTACCCCACCCCTCAAATTCATATGTTGAAGTCCTAACCCCACTACCTCAGAATGTGACCTGCTTGGAGATAGGGTCTTTCAGAGGTAACCAAGTTAACTGAGGTCATTAAGTGGGCACTAATCCAATATGACTGATTTCTTTATTAAAAGGGGGAGATTTGGACACAGATCCCTTTAAAGGGAAGATGAAGTGAAGAGACACAGGTAGAGAAGATGGCCAGCCACAAGCCAAGGAGAGAAGCATGGAAGGAATCCTTTCCTCACAGACCTCAGAAGGAAGCAAACCTGCCAACACTTTGATTTTAGACTTCCAGCCTCCAGAACTGTGAGACAACAGATCTCTGTTGTTTAAGCCACCCAGCCTGGCACTTTGTTGTGGCAGTTCTAGCAAACCAACACAGGGTGTAACTGTAAGAAACTGCTACAATCATGCCCTGGATTTACTGATTAGCTACAACTAAGCCTGGGTTCTTCCTGATGATGGACCTATGTATCATTTCAAAAGACCATGAACTCCAGAGGATAGGTTGTTGTGTTCAATATATTGCTTAAGAATTGAGTGAGAATGTTCATTTAATTTTTATGTAGTAATGTAGAGTTAAGCTTTGAGTGGAAAACTGTATTCCCAGATGATGCAAAAAAGATGAGATATTATCACAAAACAGAATACTTTATCTGTGTTTGGTATCACTAAGGCTTCAACCAAATCAAAGTTTTACCTAGAACACAGTATAGTTGTTGTCTTCTTCAAACTTGATAACACAGACTTTGGCTTTACCGGAATGCTGGTTGGAAGGCTCCCTTGCCACATGGTCACTAGATGTCAGGGCACACCATTCTTTTGAGGGCACCAGCAAAACAAAATGCAAACTTAGGGAATCTTGGCCACAGACGGGCAGTCAACCTGCTCTAAAAGTTTATGAAATTAAACTTCACTATCTTCCTTTTTAGCACTCGCTTTTTCTACTATAAAAGGAGCACATGCTTTTAATTGAAAATTTGAAAAACACAGAAGAGTACGAAGAATAAAATGAAAACTCTCATTATTCCACCTGTCAGAAACAAACGTAGGGTCCACGTGCTTACTCCTAGGATAAAATGAGTAAATGTGGACCATTTCCAGCATTCTCTGTAAATACCCTCTGCTCATGGTTTCCTCCTCTCTGACTTATTATGACTTTTACCCAAACCTAACCATAATCACAACTCTGATCCAACCTTACCTAAACCATAATCTCCCTTTTAAATGTATAATGGCTATTTTTTGAAATTTGTTGGCACTGTGTGTGAAAGGATACATTCACCATTCATAGCACTCACCATGAATACCAAATCTTGTGACAACAGCAGCAGTAGGTACCAAAAGAGGAAAAAGTTTTTTTAATTTTAAAACAGTCATTTTAAAATACAGGTGAAACACTGACACCTGAGGAGATGTCACAGAGAAATTCAACTTTGGTGAAATGTTTGTTCAAATCTATTGCCTATGTTTTAAGATTGGGTTGTTTAGGTTTTCTTACTTTTGAGTTTTGAAAGTTCCCTATACATTTTAGATAGATGTCTTTTGTTGGCTATGTGTTTTTAAAATATATTCTCCCAGCCCTTCTTGTGTTTTCATCCTCTGAACAATGTCATTCACAGAGCAAAAGATTTGAGTTTTGATGAAGTTCAGTTTATCTATATTTTTATTTAATGGATCTTAATTTGATGTCATGTCTAAGTACTCTTTGCATAACTCCAGGTCATAAAGATTTTCTCCTATGTTTCCCTCTAGATGTTTTATAGTTTCATGTTTTACATTTAGGTGTATGGTACATTTTCAGTAACTTTTTGCATAAGATGTGAGGTTTGGGCTGAGGTTCTTTTTTTGCATGTGGATGTCCAATTGTTCCAACATCATTTGTTGAAAAATACTATCTTTTCTCCATCGAATTGCCTTTGCATCTTTGCAAAAAATCAATTGGCTGTATTTGAGTGAGTCTCTTTCTGGACTTTCAATTCTGTTAAATTGATGTATATGTCTATCCCTTCACTAATACCATCCTGTCTTGATTACTATAGTGTCATGTCTTAAAATGAAGTCGTGTGAACCCACCAAATTTCTTCTTTTAAAAATTGTTTTGGGGTTTCCCTGGTGGCGCAGTGGTTGAGAGTCCACCTGCCAATGCAGGGGACACTGGTTCGAGCCCTGGTCCAGGAGGATCCCACATGCAACAGAGCTGCTGGGCCCAAGCGCCACAGCTCCTGAGCCCACGTGCTACAGCTACTTAAGCCTGAGCACCTAGAGCCCGTGCTCTGAAGTGAGGGAGGCCACTGCAGTGAGAAACCTGCACACCGCACAGCAACGAAGACCCAATGCAACCAAAAATAAATAAATTTTAAAAAATTGTTTTGGCTATTCTAGTTCCTTTGTTTCCATAAAATTTTTAAATAAATTTGTGTATATATACACCAAAAATTCTGCTGATACTTTGACTGGAATTGTGTTAAATCTGTTGCTCAACTTGGGAATGACTGACATATTAAATATATTGAATTATCTAACCCACATATCTGACATGTTTCTCCATTTAATTACATCTTCTTTTATTTTTCTCATTAGCACTTTGTAGATTTCAGCATACAGATAGAGCACATATTTTGTTAGATTTATACTACGTGTTTCATTATTTTGGAGTTATTTAAATGGTATTATTTAAATTTTTTTGCTTTCAAGTTGGTGTCATGTTCATATGGTCACACGATTAATTTTGTCTGTTGACCCTTTATCTTGCAGTGTTACTAAACTACTTATAAGTTATGGAAGACATTTTTAAAAGTTTTTTTTGGATTTTCTACATAGAAAATCATGTTGTTTGAGAATAAGGGAAGTTTTATTTCTTTCTTTCCAATCTGTGTGTCTTTTACTTCTTTTTATTTTCTCATTTTACTGACTAGGCTGTAAGTGTGATGTGTAACAGGAATGGTAAGAGCAGATGTTGAGCAAGTGACACCTGTTGCCTAGCAGCAACAATCCCAGGGTGTCTACTCTTCATGGTTTGCAAATGTCAGGGTAGCAGAGAAAGACATGACTCTCATAGGCGCCGGATGGAACAATGCTTTCCTCACGTAGAGAAGAGACAGAGCAAGATCAGCTTCAATAGTAAGTGTCTGTCCTTCACGGCCAGCAGGGCTTGCCCAGCAGCTGACACAAGGACATGCACCCCTCTTGTGCTGCAGGTAAAGGAATCCATTACCTCCCCTCCAAGAACAGATATAGCAATGGGGTTGGCCAGGTGCTATAGGACTCACACCCATAAGCAGAACAAAGATGTACGCATTAAGCCTGGAACAGGGAAAGATATTCCCAAGCAAAGAGATATGCCTAGCTTGGGCTGTGAGGGCTCTTTATCTCTTTGCTAGGAAATGTTCCAGGTCAAAGGCCTCTCTTATACAACTGTGCAAGGGGCAAGAAGCTGCGTGTGACTGCGTTTCCCAACAGCAGACATCCTTGCGTTGTTCCCAGTCTTAAGGAAAAAGCATTCAGTCTTTCACTATTTAAGTGTGGTGTTAGCTATAGATTTTTTTTTATGGATGCACTTTATCAGGTTAAAAAGTTGATCCTGTACCTTGTACCTTGCAACTTTGCTTAATTTGTTTATTATATCTCATAGTTTATTTTTTGTGAATTCTTTGGTATTTTATATATATAACATTATATCATCAAAGAATAGAGATGGTTTTACTTCTTCCTTTCTAATCTGGATTTTTTTTTTCTTGCCTAATAACTCTGAGCTTCCAGTAGAATGTTGAAAACAGTGGTGAGAGTGGCCATCTCTTGTCTTCTTCTTGATCTTAGGTGGAAAGGTTTCAGTCTTTCACCATTTACTATGATACTAGCTGTGGATTTTTTTCAAAGCTATGCCCTTTATCATGTTGAGGAAGTCTCCTTCTATTCCTAGTTTTCTAGGTGGTTTTACCATGAAAAAGTGTTAGACTTTGTCAAATGCTTTTCTTCATCAATTGAGATGACCATTTTTTTCCCCTTCATTCTATTAATGTGGCATATTACATTGGTTGGTTTTCTTTTGTTGAACCACCCTTGCATTTCTGGAGTAAGTCCCACTAGATCATGGTGTATAATTCTTTTAATATGCTGTTTAATTTAGTTTGCTAGTATTTTGTTGAGGATTTTTTGCATCTATATTTTTAAGGGATATTGGTATGTAGTTTCCTTGTGATGCCTTTTCCTGTTACACTTTGGTATCAGGACTGCTGGCCTCATAAAATGAGTTATGAAGTTGCTATAGACTGAGTGTGTCCCTCCTAATGTTCATATGTTGAAACTTAATCCCCAATGTAACAATATTTGGAGATGAAGCCTTTGGGAGGTGATTAGATCAAGAGGTGGTGCCCGCACGAATGGGATTAGTGGTCTTAGGCTCCAGAGAGTGCCATTGCTCCTTCCACCATGTAAAGACACGGCGTGGTGACTGTCACCTATGAACAAGGAAGCAGGCTTTCACCAGGCACAGAATCTCCTGGTGCCTTGATCTTGGACTTCTCAGTCTCCAGAACTGTAAGAAATAAATTTCAGTTATTTATATGCCACCTAGTCTATGGTATTCTGTTGTAGCAGCACAAATAACTAAGACAGTGTTGCCTCTTCTATTTTTTGGAAGAGTTAGAGAACAATTAGTGTTAATTCTTCTTTTAAGTTTGGTAAAATTCACCAATGAAATCGTGTGGTCCTGGACTTTTCTTTGTTGGGATACTTTTTAAAAAGAATTTTCACACTTTCTTTGTGTGGTGAAATATGCATAACATAAAATTTACCGTTTTAACCATTTTTAAATATATAGTTCAGGGGCATTAAGTACATTCACATTATTCTGTGACAATTACCACCATCGTCTCCAGAGCTTTTTCATCTTCCCAAACTGAAACTCTGCATCCATGAAGCAATAACTCACCATTCCCCTCTTCCCCAGCGGCTGGCAACTACCTGCGAGATTTTTTTTATTATTCATTCCATTTCTTTAATTATTATAGTTCTTTTTAGATTTTCTATTTCTTCCTGAGATATTTTGGTAATTTTTGTGTTTTTATATATTTGTCTAGTTCATACAGATTATCTAATTTGTTAGTGTAAATTTGTTCATAGTATTTTCTGACAACCCTTTTTATTTCTGCAAGATTAGAGGTAAGGTCCCCACTTTCATTTCTGATTTAGTTATTTGTGTTTTCTCTCTCTCACACACACACTCTCTACCTAAATTTTGTTAATTTCATTCATCTTTCCTCAGACCTAACTTTTATTTTTGTTGATTTTCTCTATTATTTTTCTATTCTATATTTCATTTATCTCCACTGTGCAAGCCAGAAGGGAGTGGCAGGACATATTTAAAGTGATGAAAGGGAAAAACCTACAATCAAGATTACTCTATCCAGCCAGGATCTCATTCAGATTCGACAGAGAAATTAAAACCTTTACAGACAAGTGAAAGCTAAGAGAATTCAGCACCACCAAACCAGCTTTACAACAAATGCTAAAGGAACTTCTCTAGGCAGGAAACACAAGAGAAGGAAAAGATCTACAATAACAAACCCAAAACAATTAAGAAAATGATAATAGTAACATACATATTGATAATTACCTTGAATGTAAATGGATTAAATGCCCCAACAAAAAGACATAGACTGGGTGAATGGATACAAAAACAAGACCCATATATACGCTGTATACAGACTGAAAGTGAGGGGATGGATAAAGATATTCCATGCAAAAGGAAATCAACAGAAAGCTGGAGTAGCAATTCTCATTATCAGACAAAATAGACTTTAAAATAAAGACTATTACAAGAGACAAAGAAGTACACTACATAATGATCAAGGAATCAATCCAAGAAGAAGATATAACAATTGTAAATATTTATGGACCCAACATAAGAGTACCTCAATACATAAGGCAAATGTTAACAGCCATAAAATGGGAAATTGACAGTAACACAATCATAGTATGGGGACTTTAACACCGCACTTTCACCAATGGACGGATCATCCAAAATGAAAATAAAAAAGGAAACACAAGCTTTAAATGATACATTAAACAAGATGGACTTACTTGATATTTACAGGACATTCCATCCAAAAACAACAGAATACACTTTCTTCTTAAGTGCTCATGGAACATTCTCCAGGATAGATCATATCTTGGGTCCCAAATCAAGCCTTGGTAAATTTAAGAAAACTGAAATCGTATCAGGTATCTTTTCCAACCACAATGCTATAAGACTAGACATCAGTTACAGGAAAAAAAAATACTGTAAAAAATACAAACACACAGAGGCTAAACAATACACTACTAAATAATGAAGAGATCACTGAAGAAATCAAAGAGGAAATCAAAATAATACCTAGAAACAAATGACAATGAAAACACGACAACCCAACACCTATGGGATGCAGCAAAAGCAGCTCTAAGAGGGAAGTTTATAGCAATACAATCTTACCTCAAGAAACAAGAAACATCTCAAATAAACAACCTAACTTTACACCTAAAGCAATTAGAGAAAGAAGAAAAACAAAAACCTCAAAGTTAGCAGACGGAAAGAAATCATAAAGATCAGATCAGAAATAAATGAAAAAGAAATGAAGGAAAGGATAGCAAAGATCAATAAAACTAAAAGCTGGTTCTTTGAGAAGATAAACAAAATTGATAAACTATTAGCCAGACTCAAAAAAAAGGAGGAAGGGCTTCCCTGGTGGCACAGTGGTTGAGAGTCCACCTGCCGATGCAGGGGACATGGGTTCGTGCCCCGGTCCGGGAAGATCCCACATGCTGTGGAGCGGCTGGGCCCGTGAGCCATGGCCACTGAGCCTGCACGTCCGGAGCCTGTGCTCCGCAATAGGAGAGGCCACAACAGTGAGAGGTCCGCGTAACGCAAAAAAACAAAAACAAAAACAAAAAACAAAGGGAGAAGACTCAAATCAATAGAATTAGAAATGAAAAACAAGAAGTAACAACTGACACTGCAGAAATACAAAGGATCATGAGAGATTACTACAAGCAACTCTATGCCAATAAAATGGACAACCTGGAAGAAATGGACAAATTCTTAGAAAAGCACAACCTTCCAACACTGAACCAGGAAGAAATACAAAATATAAACAAACCAATCACAAGCACTGAAATTGAGATGGTGATTAAAAATCTTCCAACAAACAAAAGCCCAGGACTAGATGGCTTCACAGGCAAATTCTATCAAATATTTAGAGAAGAGCTAACACCTATCCTTCTCAAACTCTTCCAAAATAAAGCAGAGGGAGGAACACTCCCAAACTCATTCTACAAGGCCACCATCACCCTGATACCAAAACCAGACAAGGATGTCACAAAGAAAGAAAACTACAGGCCAATATCACTGATGAACATAGATGCAAAAATCCTCAACAAAATACTAGCAAACAGAATCCAACAGCACATTAAAAGGATCATACACCATGATCAAGTGGGGTTTATTCCAGGAATGCAAGGATTCTTCAATATACGCAAATCAATCAATGTGATACACCATATTAACAAACTGAAGGAGAAAAACTGTATGATCATCTCAATAGATGCAAAAAAAGCTTTTGACAAAATTCAACACCCATTTATGATAAAACCCCTGCAGAAAGTAGGCAAAGAGGGAATTTACCTCAACATAATAAAGGCCATATATGACAAACCCACAGCCAACATCATTCTCAATGGTGAAAAACTGAAACCATTTTCTCTAAGATCAGGAACAAGACAAGGTTGTCCACTCTCACCACTATTATTCAACATAGTTTTGGAAGTTTTAGCCATAGCAATCAGAGAAGAAAAAGAAAAAAAAGGAATCCAAATCGGAAAGAAGAAGTAAAGCTGTCACTGTTTGCAGATGACATACTATACATAGAGAATCCTAAAGATTTCACCAGAAAACTACTAGAGCTGATCAATGAATGTGGTGGAGTAGCAGGATACAAAATTAATGCACAGAAATCTCTTGCTTTCCTATACACTAATGACGAAAGATCCTAAAGAGAAATGAAGGAAGCACTCCCATTTACCATTGCAACAAAAAGAATAAAATACCTAGGAATAAACTTACCTAAGGAGACAAAAGACCTTTATGCAGAAAACTATAAGACACTGATGAAAGAAATTAAAGATGATGCAAACAAATGGAGAGATATACCATGTTCCTGGATTGGAAGAATCAACATTGTGAAATGACTATACTACCCAAAGTAATCAACAGATTTAATGTAATCACTAACAAACTACTAATGGCATTTTTCACAGAACTAGAACAAAAAAATTTCACAATTTGTATGGAAACACAAAAGACCCCGAATAGCCAAAGCAACCTTGAGAAAGGAAAACTGAGCTGGAGGAATCAGGCTTCTGGACTTTAGACTATACTACAAAGCTACAGTAATCAAGACAGTATGGTACTGGCACAAAAACAGAAATATAGATCAATGGAACAAGACAGAAAGCCCAGATATAAACCCACGTACATATGGTCACCTTATTTTTGATAAAGGAGGCAAGAATATACAATGGAAAAAAGACAGCCTCTTCAATAAATGGTGCTGGGAAAACCAGACAGCTACATGTAAAAAAATGAAATTAGAACACTTCCTAACACCATACACAAAAATAAATTCAAAATGGATTAAAGACCTAAATGTAAGACCAGACACTCTAAAACTCTTAGAGGAAAACATAGGCAGTACACTGTATGACATAAATCACAACAAGATCTTTTTTGACCCACCTCCTAGGGAAATGGAAATAAAAACAAATTTAAATAAATGGGACCTAGCGAAACTTAAAAGCTTTTGCACAGCAAAGGAAACCATAAACAAGACAAAAAGACAACCCTCAGAATGGGAGAAAATATTTGCAAATGAAGCAACTGGCAAAGGATTAATCTCCAAAATTTACAAGCAGCGCATGCAGCTCAATAGCAAAAAAACAAACAATCTCCCCTTAAGGACCAATGTCCCCCACTTTGTCCTGGACTTTGCCCATTAGATTCTGCCCTCTGTTTCCTATGTAATTAACCTCCTCCCCCTTGAATTTAAAAAACAAACAAACAAAAACAAAACAAACAAAAACCCAGCTCAGATCAATTAATCAGCCAATCAGTAAATCATTCTATACAACTGAATATCCCAGCCTTTAATCATTTTGCTTTTAGCATTGTTTTCCATGAACATTTTTCCCAGTGCATGTTTTAGACCCTCAATAAAGCCTCTTGGTGAATTTTCTAACAACACTACCTGCACCTGGGGGAATATGTCCCGCAGTGGGATCAGGGCAGTGCAATGCAGGATCCACTATCCCTGTACATTCTATTGCTAAGCTATTTATCAGCCAAAATGGAATGTCTGGATTATCTGGCCTGGATTATCTGGCCCATGATCTACTGTGCTGTTCTGGCCTTGACCAGCTCCTGGAGGTCCTGCCCTTTCATCTGGCCTGCTGCATAGATGTTCATGACAAATTTGGAATTGACAACAATATCCTCATCACACTCAGATTTGTTATTGATTAGAAAAACAGGGTCAGGGACTGCTATGGTGGCACAGTGGTTAAGAATCTGCCTGCCAATGCAGGGGACATGGGTTCGAGCCCTTGTCCAAGAAGATCCCACGTGCCGCGGAGCAACTAAGCCCCTGTGCCACAACTACTGAGCCTGCGCTCACGAGCCACAACTACTGAAGCCCGTGTGCCTAGAGACCCTGCTCCGTAACAAGAGAAGCCACTGCAATGGGAAGCCTGAGCACTGCAAGGAAGAGCAGCCCCTGCTCACCGCAACTGGAGAAAGCCCTCAGGCAGCAACGAAGACCCAATGCAGCCATAAATAAATAAAATAAATAAAAATTTTCTTAAACTGAAAAGAAAGAAAAACAGGGTCAGAATTGGAGTTCAGCTGACAGGAGGGGAACCAGATCAGGAATGTCTGATAACACAATGGTCATGGGTGAGCACGGTGATTGTGGCAGGACTCACATTTTTTTTTCCCCCTGAAAAAAGTGCTTTCATGGCTCCCTATCTTCTTCAAAGGAAAGCCCAGGTTCCTTGGTATGACATACCGGTTGCCCTGGCTCCTGCCTACCTCAGCAACCAGCCTCTCTAGCCAAGCAGTTAATCCCACCCGAACAGCTGTTTCTGGAGGTTGCCACTTCTGTGTGCCTCCAACCGCACCCTACCAGTACAAGCATGGTCTTTGACACCTCTGAGTTTCTGTTCATCACGTTCTTCTGTCCAGAATACCCTTCGGCCCACAAAATCTTTTTATCCTCTGTGAATAATTCGAATCATCTTTCAAAATTTAAGTCAATAATTACCTCTGCAGGGAATCTTCCTTGATCCGTTTAGACTAGGTCATATTTTTCTGAAATTTGCATTCCTTTATTATTGATGCGCTTTTAACAATTTAATGAAAGTGTTTGCTTTTATATAGTCTCTCCAACTACATCGTGAGTTTCTCATGGGAAAAGACTGTTATGATAGTTACCATAATCTATTTCCCGAGCGTCTGCACCTTTCCATCAGAACCTGAGAGCAAGCGAGGAACGGAGCCTATGGGCGTGACCAATGGTGAGGTGAGAACTGCGCAGACTCAGCCATTCAACCCCATAGGAAGTCGCGAGTCCTGGAGTCTTCGGTTCCCATGGAGACAGAGCCGCTTCCGGTCTCTTACTTGGAAAGTATCCCCTCTGAGCGCAGGGTGCTGATAGGCGTCCTGGAGCGGGAGGTGTAGGGCCCCACTCCCAGTGGTTATCATGGTAAAACTCGGGAGTTGGCGAGAGTGTGCGAGACCCTTAGATTTCTCCGGCTTTCCCCATCCTTAGGCCCAACCTAGCGCACCCAACTGGATCGCAGTCAGGGCTCCAGTTAAGAGGGGACTGTGCTGTGGTTCACTAGGGCGGTTTGGCAGGTGAGTTCACTACGTACGCTACTCCTAAGAAGTATACCCCACTAGTCAGACTCAACATATAAATTATGTCTCTGGAAAATCATCATTTGAGGTCTTGAATGTCCTTCAGTGTCCAAGATACATCGGGGAGGGGGGTCGGGGATGCTGTCCACTTGTGATAGGTTATGTCCCGAGAGACAGGGCTGAGAGGCAGGAGATCTGGGCTCTGAGCTGGCTGTTAACCAGCTTGAGATATGGAAATAGTTCTGCATCTCCTGGAGTGTGGTCTGTGGTATGTGATGGAGCTGTGGATTTCATGCCTATGTCCCTCAGCCTTCTATGACAGCTTTATGTGACCAGTTCTACCCTGAGAGATGCTTGGCGGAACTGACCCTGCAGACCTGGAAACTGGAGGAAGGACGGGAGCCTCGAAGGACTATGGTTGTGGAAGACACCAAGGGAATGCTGCTTGCCAGAGAATATTGATAATTTCTGCATAGCACTGTAGAATTGTTGGTATAAGCACCCAAATTCCTTTGTTTCTGCCTAACCAGTACAACACTCTAGTAACTCCTCCATTTGCATTTATGCAACTACAGACATACTGATTTAGCCCCACATTGATTCTGTAATGTGTACAGTATGATGGAAGACACAGGAGGTCACAATTATCCCCATGCATTGCTGGTGGGAATGTAAAATGATGCAGCCACTTTGGAAAACAGCCTTGCAGTTCATCAGATCATTAAAGATAGAGTTACCATGTGATCCAGCAATTCCATTCCCAGGTATATACCCAAGAGTAATGAAAACATATGTCTATGTAAAAACTTGTAGACAAATGTTCATAGCAGCACAGTTCATAACTGCTAAAAAAGTGGAAACAACCCAAATGTCCATCAACGAATGAGTGGTAAAATGTGGTATATCCAAATAATGGAATATTATTTGGCTATAAAAAGGAATCAAGTACTAATACATGCTACCACATGAATGAACCTTGAAATTTTGCTAAGAAACCAGTCACAAAAGTCTACATATTGTATGATTCCATTAATATGAAGTGTCCAGTCTAAGCAAATCTATAGAAACAAAAAGTAAATTAGTGATTGCTTAGGGATGGAGAGGTTGAAGGGAAGTGGGGAATGTCTGTTAATGGGTACAGAGTTTCTTTTTTGAGGTGATGAAAATGTTCTAAATTGATTTTGGTAATCGTTGTACAACTGTGAATATACAAACAAATATTGAATTGTACACTGTAAACAGGTAAATTTTATGACATGTGAATTATATCTTAATAAAGATGTTTTCCAAAAAACAATGAGATAAATAAAATACATTGCTCATGAGACTGGTACAGCCACTCTGGAAAAGTTGGCAGTTTTAAAAAACTTACCCAATCACCCTACAATCCCAAGTAGGTATTTACTCAAGAAAAATGAAAATTTATGTTCACGTAAAAAATTGTACGCATTTATAGCAAGTTTATTCATAACCACCAAAACCTGAAAACAACCTAAATGCCTTTCAGTAGATAGATAAAATATGGTACATTCATACAAAGAATACTAACACAATTAAAAAGAAGGAACTATTGATACACGCAACAACTTGGATGGATTTCAAAAGTATTAATCCAAGTGAAAGAGGCCCAGGTAAAAAGTTTCCTTTTATATGACATTTTGGTAAAGATGAAATTATAAATAGTATAATTGTTAACATGTTGCAACAAAGGAGTTCCAAACACCCTAAAAGGAAGGGTCTGGCCCAAAGATTCTTCCTGATGGATTGAACAAGTTGCTTGTACAATGCTGAGGTTAAAAACAGTTACCTTATCAAGGAAGAGTTGTAACTAATCTTAAAACACTATAATGGTAGAAAAAAAGTCAGTGACTTCCCTCCTCTCCCGTTTTTGTCAGATCAAAGGAAAATATTTATGAAATGAAAACAGTAACCTTTGTATTTGCCATTCTTCTTCGTAGTATTACAAATGACTTTTCAAAAAATCCTTTATGTAATGAGCAAATATAAGCACATATATTGTAAATTCATAAAGATTACATAATACATTTAAGAACAAACAATACAATGTTTTATAGCTACATTTGTTTTTTGAAATGCAAACAAAAACACTATCCATATTAAGATAAAACAGTAAAAACTGTTCCAAATTATTTCAAAGAAATTACAAGAAATTTTTTGGTTTTGGTTCTTTGTTTTGTTTTCACACAATTCCTTGTTATGCTTGAGATCAAAAGAATGTTGGGACAATTACACTTTTTAAAACAGCGCAAAGCAGAGACATAACATGGTAGCCTACCATAAACTTCTGAAACTTGCAAACATTTGTTTTATCTTCCTAAATCATCAAGAGAAGAAAAGGGTCAGTTGGGGACACAGGAGGGAAACAAAGTCATATCACAATACTAGAAAAAAAAGACAATCTGGCAAGTGGTGATAGTAACTTTTAATTCAGTTGTGGTGTGAAAGGTGGTGCCTGGGAGAGAATAACAATTATCACACAGCGGCCTCCAGCAGATCTCCCACTGCTGATGAGATTCCTCTTTCTATCCTAGTACTCATGGCCCACAAATAGGTAGGGAGGATGGAGGCTGACAAACGCAGTCAGATACCCAAGGAAGCAGCCTCAAGTCCCCTGCCCAGGTGACACCTATCCCTGATGGGCTGCAAACTCCAGCCAGCCAGTGATGCAGGTTTTCTGACTCCTGCTTCTCCTTGTGTCACGGTCCCCAGGGACCCGTGATGCACTTCCTGGCTTACTGAGGTCAACCCAGTTCCCAAGCCACATGCTCTTCATGCCGCCTGTCCCCGGATCTGAACTGGTTGGGCCAGGGCTCTGTGATCTGGCTCTCCCTAGGCAGCGGCAGAGGGGTGAGTCCTTGAGGGGGATGAGAGTGGCACTGTCTTGTGACTTTGTTAAATTAACATTTGTTAAGTGAGGCACAGGGTGCAGGTTGGTGACAACAGGACCACAAGAATAATTAAAGAAGTTTATTACTCACAGGTCCTGGAGAAAGTACACTTTATCTCTACAGCAGCTGTCAGGTCAAGGCAGAGTGCAAGAAGGCAGGACACGGGGGCACATGCCCTTGCTAGGTTCCCTGGGTGGAGTGCATTGGGCTTCCCAGGCTAGGACCCGATAGGTCAATTCAAACCAGAATTTTGGTAAGCCGCAGGAGTTCTATCTAAGGGGTGCATAAGGCATACAGGCGCTGGGAAGCGGGGGAGACTGTTGATCAAAAGAGCTGTTGGGGAAGGCATACCAGGAACTTCTGTTTGCCTGTGACTCTGTGGCTGCCATGGAGGGTGTGCGCTTGCATGAGGTCAGTTTAAGGTCCCTGCAAGCCACTTGGCCAAACAAAATGGATGAGGAGGCAGCAATACCCAGGAGTAGTAGCTCAGTTAAACTCTCCGTTATGTCGACATGGGTTTCTCCGTAAGAGTGAAGGGCGCCCGGCGGCCGGCTGTAGACACGGCCAGGAAGACGCCCGGCCCCCACCCGGTCCCCGGGGCTCGGCTGAGAGCTACCCTGCCGGTGGGTAGTGTCTGGAGGAGTCTCCCCAGGAGAGTGCCGGGCTTGGGCACAGCCCGGGCCTCCTGTCGCTGAGCCGAAGCCCCTCCAGCTCCAGGTACGCGGTGATCGCCGGGGGATGCAGGATTTCCGATATGAAGACCCATCCTCCCAGGAGCGGTTTCAGACGTTGGACAAACCTGCAGAGGGCGGACGGACCTCACGCGGGACTCGACTTCCGGGGCTCCTTGGCGGGTTGCGGAGCTCTTGGAGTGCCCGAGGTCTCCGGTTGGGGCCCCTCCCGCAGATGCCAAAGCCGAGGCACCCGCAGGCAGCGGAGGGGACCGGGCGGGGGGCGGAGCCGCGGCTGCTGTGCGAGGCGGGGAAGGGATACCTTGACCGCTACCAAGACCTTCGCTCTCCTGCGCCTGATCCGGGAGGGGCACTCCTGCCCGCCCACCCCCATTTTAAGCCAGTACAATAAACAACAAAATAGCACAAATCTTCCCGACGTGCTAAGAAAGCCCGAACTGTGCACTCCTGGTACCAGGTGCGATCTAACCAAACATTTATACCTATTATAAGATACAATTAGTTGTATAAATTGGAGTTGTATTTAGACCTTCGACTTTGCCAAGGGGAAAGACGTACTAGAACATGGTTTGCCTTCCGGGCAGAACCCCGAAAATATCCAGAGAGGTGGAGGAGAGAATCTCGAAGCCTCGAGCCAAGAGGAAGTACCTGGTCTCGGCGTTCTAGGTTCCCATGGTCACGCGCCCACTTCCGGCCAGACGCAGACAAAGCGCCGCACACCTTCCTCTTGGAGCTGGTAGCCCGGGGCAACCAGGACGCCGAACCTTGAAGCACTCCTCACTGGTCGCTGCAATTTGTGACATCCTGCCAGTGTGGCGGCGGCTGAAGGTACCAGGGGCTCTGAAAATGTAAAGGCAACTTTTTGGCTTTCTGGGGCACAGGGAGGTGAAAGACCTGACACTCCCTACTTGGCAACCCTGGCAATTGAGGAGTTGGAGGGCAGGGAGCTGGATATGGGAAGGGAAAGGGGAAAGAAGGGAGTTAATGACCTGGAACCTAGACCCTAGAAAGTTGTCCAGCTGCCTCCAATTCCTGGGCCCAGACTAGCCAACTGGACCTGCAGTCAGGGCTCATGTTAAGAGGAAAGAATGACATCCCATGTTTCTGGATGGAAAAACTTAATATTGTTACTATGATAGTACTGCCCCAAATTGATCTACAGATTCAACACAACCCCTATCAAAATCCCAGCTCATTTCTTTGAAAAATTAAACAAGCTGATCATAAAATTTGTATGGAAATTTAAGGAATTCAGAATAGCCAAAACAATATTTTAAAAGAATAACAAGTTGGCGGACTCACGCTTCCTGCTTTCAAAACTGTCAGAGGCAAATAATCAATAAACGATCTATAATAGTGAGACCATCACTTCAAATAAAACAGTTGATGGCATTTGTTGCCAATGATAAAATTAGAGCTTTCATATGCATGATCATTGTCAACAATACGCACAACTGCTCACATTCGGACAACATAGACAACTGGTAAAGGAAGCACCAGATCTGAGTCCTCATCCACACCTTGTTCTTATTTGCCACGGTTAAATTACAGTAGCCCAGTTTCCCAGAGGTAAGCATGGAAAGTAAAATAAGAGTGAGTTAATAATGTGGTTTGGGTCTCTTAGAGCCAGCTTGGGTCTTTTATTCCCCTACCCAACCATGAGGCTGAGCATTCTATCAAATCGGAGGCGTGCTTCCTAGAATTTCCACATTACTGCCTATCTTATTGCGTGCTTTACTGGAAACTGAGTTTTGATTGCCCACTTATTTAGTTTTTCTTTTTAGAGTCCATTACACTCAAGTCAACAATGTAGATTTTCAGATTAAAATAAATAGAAAAAGGAAAGCAAATTAAACCCATAGCAATCAGAAGGAAGGATAATAAAGATTAAAGTGTAAGTTAATAAAGATGCAAACTCAAAGAGCTAGGTCTTTGAAAAGATTTTTTTTTTTTTTTCACCACACGGCTTGTGGGATCTTAGTTCCCCAACCAGGGATTGCACCCAGGCCCTTGGCAGTGAGAGCGTGGGGTCCTAACCACTGGACTGCCAGGGAATTCCCATGAAAAGATTTCTTTAATGACAAATTAGCTAGAATGACCAAGAGAAAAGTGATTCAAATTACTAAAATCAGAAGCGAAATGCAACTTTACGGAAGTAAATGATTATTTTAAAAAATAGTATAAATCATTGCCAATAAATTAGATAACTCAGTTGAAATGGACAAATTCCTAGAAAGACACAAACTACCAAAAATGACTATAACAGAAATAGAAAATCTGAGTAGACCTATAACAAGCAAAGAGACTTAGTAATTTTTAAAACTTCTCACAAAGAATAGCCCAGCCCACATGACTCCACTGGTGAATTCTACCAAATGTTTAAGGATTAAGTAATGTCAATTCTTCACAAAATCTTCAAAGAAAAAAAATACAAGAGGAAGTAACAGTTCCAACTCATCAAAAGAGGCTAGTATTACTCTGGTACCAAAACCAGACAAAAATATCACAAGAAAATAAAGCTATAGATCAAGATTTCTTATGAATATAAAACACAATATCCTCAAAAAATTACTGGCAAATCAAACCCAGCAACATATAAAAAAGATCATACACAATGACCGAGTGGGTTGTATCCCGGGAATGCAAGCATGGCTTAACATAAAAAATTAATCTTTATAAATCAATATTTATAGAATATTAATCTTCTCAATAGACACAGAAAAGCATTTGACAAAATTCAACAGCCTTTCATGATTCAAAAACAAAACACTCAACACATTAGGAATAGTAGGAGACTTCCTCAACCTGATAAAAGACATCTACAAAAAACCCCACGGCTAACATCATACTTAATAGGAAAATACTGAATACTTTCCCTCAAGACTGGAAACAAAACAAAGATGTTTACTTTATGTCTCTATAGATTTGCCTATTCTGGACATTTCATATAAATGGAATCATACAATATGTGACCATTTGTGTTTGCTTCTTTTATTTAGCAATGTTTCCAAAGTTCATGCATGTTGTATTGATAGCATGGTCTATGAGTACTTTATTCTTTTATGTAATGGTATAATATTACATTGTATAGCTATAATACATTTTGTTTGTCTATTCATCAGTTGATGGACATTTCAATTGTTCCCACTTTTTGGTTATTTGTTGCTATGAACATTCATCTACAAGTTTTTGTATGGACATACGTTTTTAATTATCTTGGATAATTAATTATCTTGGATGAGTGGAATTGCCAGATCAAATGGTAGTTCTACGTTGAACTTTTGAAGGAACTGCCAAAATCTTTTCCAAAGCAGCTGCACCATTTTACACTCCCGCCAATGTATGAGGGTTCCAATTAATTCTTGGGCCAAATGGTATGGCTAGAGTTGGCTGATTAGACTGGAATCTCACTGTGAGCTGAAAAGTGTCATGAGTGGTGGGTCATCCTTGGTATCCCTAAAAGCGGGTCAAGAGTTCTATGTAGTCAATCCATCAGGAGCAGATGGGGCCAAAGTCTTTTTCTTTGTGCCCATCCCAGATGGTGGATGCACTGCAATGTCTGGTGGTGATCTGAGCAGTGCAGTTTGATCAGCAGCTTGATCACAGTCAATCTCATCGGAGAATAATCCCTTACTGTGAGCATCTACATGAGTGACCAGAAGGTCTGATTAACAGCTGCAGTTTGTTCATGGCCCCAGAGAAGAGTGTCTTACTCTGCCAGTCTGTACTCTTAAGTGGCAGAGACCAAACAGCCCAAGAATCAGTAAACAAAGCAAAACAAAACGGGTTCCTGAAGGGAAGTACTGGTTGCAACTATTTAAATGCCTTTTGAGTTCTTCCCACAGAGAACAGTGACGACATCTGCTTTTGATTCTACATAGCTGACAGCTTTAACAGCAGCTGTAGCATAGTTGCCAGGTTTTCATGCAAAAGTGAGGCTTTCTTTTTTTTTTTTTTTTTTTTGCGGTACACAGGCCTCTCACCGCTGTGGCCTCTCCCGTTGCGGAGCACAGGCTCCGGATGCGCAGGCTCAGCGGCCATGGCTCACAGGCCCAGCCGCTTCGCGGCATGTGGGATCTTCCCGAACCGGGGCACGAACCCGTGTCCCCTGCATCGGCAGGCAGACTCTCAACCACTGCGTCACCAGGGAAGCCCAGAAGTGAGACTTTCTTGACACTGAGACTTTGATTTGCCAAACAACAGGTTATCATCTATGAAGAGAAAGCTTTGGAATCGGGATAGAAGCACTTGTGCTATATCCTGACCTTGCACTGGTGCCAATGGCAGGGGAATTTGTCCCATAATACTTCTCTACCTGTAGCTCTACCCCAAAGGGGAGAATGTTTCCTGGAAGTTTATGAGCATTTATAGTTAAAGCATACAACACATCAATTTTATTATATATTTGGCAGAGGAAGCTGTAGCAACAGTAGATTAATTGTCCCAGAGCCCTCACCTATATCGTAACTTTAATTTTTTTTCCCCTTTTCACTGTAAGTTTTGCCCAAATTCTATCAGGAGATCATGTTACATTCTGGCTGAGAGCCTGAGGATTGCTGGAGGATGGTGGAGGCTAGGCTGTAGAGGTTGGCTGGAGCACCTGGGGAGCCTTTTTTATCCTTTGGCTCCTTGCCCACTAGATGCGTCCTCCACCCCTGTGTATCTCCCAGTGTCTGGAGAGCACCTGGGTTCCGAGGCTTGCTCTTTCTTCCTCCTCACATGCCACAGCTTAGTCCTGCAGGCCTTGGTACAATCAGCTACTCCTGTGCCTCAACCACCACCCACCCCCATTCACCATGGTAGGATGATGACTTGGGCACCTGTATCCAACGAATCCAACTCAGTAAAACTTTGAGTCCTTCCTCTACCCAGAATTCCCCAGTTTACTTGACATTTCTCCTTTTAAAGCAGCTAAGGTCAGAGTAAAGCAGAGATCAGGGAGGGAGAGAGTAGCTCAGCACCAGTAAACAAGGCTTTGCATATACCTGAAGCTTCTTGCAGCTGCCCACTCATGCTAAGCATACAAACTCATAACATTTTTAGTCTACTCAAAGCTCTATATCCTCATTGCTGACATTATTTATTTTCAGTTTTTCAATCCCCTAATTCACTACCCATAGCCTACACTGCCTTTTGACCTAGGCAGCAGGGTCTGCTCTCCCATTATCCTGATGACATTGCTTTCTTCTCTTGCACTGGAGGTGCATGAACAACCACCAAAGCACCAGTCAGGTGACTTCTTTCAATCCTACTTCTTGCTGCCCAGTCTGTAAACATTCATTAACAGGTTGGACAATGGGGGACACTTAATCCCCCATCACCCACCACTTAGGCAAGAGCATTTGTTACTGGATCCCAGGGAGTCTTAGTGTTCACTGCCCCAAACTGTCAAGTGGACAAGCGTTCCTTAAGCACTAGTGTGGTGGTTAATGAGGTGACATGAATCACTACTATAGCTGTTCAGTTGCTTACCATGCTTCCATAGACTCAGTTGGTTAGGAGACAACAAGCCCAAATACATTCAGACAGTTCATTGCAGTTAGCAAAAGCACAATCATCATGATATTAATTTCCTGCATCCCTAGTCCCATGGAAAACACTAAAACAGAGGAGCCATATAATGGGTAATTAGAATGGTGGTCATTCTTTCACTGAAGAGTCAGCTCTAAACTTAAGCCAAGTGCTTCTATAACCTGCAGCCATATCCAAAGAGGAGGTGAAATGAAGTCTTGAAGTCAACTGCAACTGAGAAGGTGGATGAAAAATGGTCTTTTGGCTATTTCTGTTAAGGCTGCTTGTCTCCCTTGGTTTGGGGGAATGCAGGGCATTCTACCAAGACTCATTTACACTGCAATTAAGCTTTGCTTACTTGGCCTCTATGGAGATGTATAAGGTAAACAGGGTGCCGTGGTATAACTATTCCTCCAAGAGACTTCAAATCTTAAACCAATCTTGCATTCCTGGGATCATTCATGGCATAAATACAGTTGCTCATGGTGTGTTATCATTTTTATAAATTGCTGGATTCAATTTTCTTATATTTTGTTAATGTCTTTTTCATCTATGTAGTAAAGAATTTAACCTTGGCCGAAGAGAGATCTGCCCTTTGCCCTCCTTGGCTTAAGGTGGTAATATCTAACTAAGCCTGTCAATGTTATTCCTCACAGGAGTCTCTTTGTTTGCCTGCGGATCTTTAGTCACTTGACAGTCAATGTGATTTAGGGTTGTGGCTGGCCATAAGTCTAACAGTGTGATTTAGGGTGAGGACTTTGGGTCACATGGTATCAGCTTGACCTCCTGAGGGGCTAAAAACTGAGATCAGGCACATGAGCAGTCAACAGTGCCTATGTAATGGAACCCCAATAAAGATTCTGGACACCAAGGCTCAGGTGAGCTTCCCTGGTTGACAGTTCTCCATGCATATTGTCATACATCATCCCTGGAAGCAGCTAAACCTGTCCATGTTTCCTCATGGAGAGGATAACTGGAAGCTCTGCATTTGGAGCCCTCCTGGACTCTGTCCTATGACTGATTTTTATCTGTATCTTCTTTCCGTGGTAACTGGATATAACAACTTTCAGTGAGTTCTGTAAGTCCTTCTAGCAAATTAGTTGGGGACCCCCAGACTTGCAATTGGTGTCAGAAGTAAGCATGGTCTTGGAGGCCCTTAAACTCTGCCATGATGTGAGAAGTAAAGATGGTCTCTTGGAGACTGTTCCTCAAATTTTGCAGCATCTATATTCATGGGGTATATTGGTCTGTCATTTTCTTTTCTTGTAATGTCTTTGTCTAGTTTGGTATTAGGGAAATGACTCCTAAAAGGAATTGGGGAGTATTCCTTCCTCCACTATTTTCTGACTTTATTTAGGATTGCTATATTTTTCCTCCTTAAATATTTGACAGAATTTACTAGTGAAGTAATCTGGACTTGGAGTTTTCTTTGTGGGATGGTTTTTAATCAGAAACTCAAATAATTTTATATCTATATGGCTACTCAAAGTTTCTATTTCCTCATGTGTTATTTTGGTAAATTGTCTTACTAAAGACAAGGAATTTGTCCATTTTATCTAAGCAGTCAAATATATTACATTAAGTCAGTATAAATGTGTGAATAATATTCTCTAGTCAATATCTGTAGGATTTGTACTGATGGCTCTTTTTCATTCATGATTTGGGTAATTTATGTTTTGTCACTGTTTTTTCTTAATTAAATAAATCATATTTAATTTAATAAATTATATTTCAAAAATATAGTAATTGACTATAAATTTAGTTAACTCAGTGTAATTAATTACATAATAAAATTTTAGTTTAATGAATTAAGGTGAATTTGAATTAAAATTTAAATATGTAAAATTAAATTGAATGAACTAAATTAAACCATATGAAATAAAATGTAATATACTAAATTAAACCAAAATTAAATTGAAATTAAAAAATACACAAGACATTGAATTTAATACATTAAATTAATATTAAATTGTTTTAAACCAAATTAAATTTAATAAATCCAAATTCAATTATGTTAAATTAAATTTAATTTGATTAATTAAATTTCAGTTAAACTTCAACTATATTGCCTTAAACTTATTTTCCTACATCAAACTGTAATTAAATTAAAATTGAATTATATAAAATTCATTAATTGATGGTAATAAAAGTAATTTATCTAAGTACCTTACCAACACATATTCAACTATACTAAAGTTAATTTAATACATTAAATGAAAAACTAAATTAAAAATTAAATTATATTAATTAAAATAAGTTACAATCCAATTAAGATTAATTCTACATTAATAAATAAAAATGAGGCAAGTCTTATGCTGGATCTGAAGGTCTCTGTTTAGCGGGTTAAAAACCCCTTTGGGGAGGAGGTCACAGAACCCATGTTGTAGCCTCTGTGTCTTGGTGTCTGTGACAGTGTGGAAGAGACCATGAGTACAAATGTTTAGGAAAGGTGAAAAAAAAAATCAAGTCTAAACCATGAATAGCAAAAAAGTTGCTACTATGTCCAGAGCCAAGAAAGCCAGAAAAACTCTCAGCCAAGGGTGAAAAATTTCATTTTCCCCAGACCCTTCTCCTCAACCTGAAAGAAAGTCATTTTGACTTTGAACGTGGACATGTGGACATTTATAATGACCACAAATTCCATATCCAGTGTGTGTGTGGAGGGGGGCAGGTGTACTGACGTTTTGTACCCCATTTGATTTTCATGGTTGCCCAGGTTAGAGCATTACCCTGAAGAGATGTCTAGCTCTCTGATCTGTACAGATTTTTGATTATACGTAACATAATATTTTTTTAAATTTTAAAATTAACTTTATAGGAGAGAATAGTAAATACATATGAAACAAGAGAACCAAAGTGGACATCACCAGGAATTGAGGAAATCTACGCTCTGGTAGTGGTGGGTGTCAACTAGGCAGCAGTAGGGATGAGATGGGGTTAAACCAAAGTGTGCTTTGTTTTGCAGAAACTAGCCATTAATTTGCAGAAAGCTGCAGACACCAGATGTTCCAAAAAGGTTACAGTGCATTCCAGTCAACAAGATACCACGGTGAGAACAAGTAACCAAGCACTTACTTATTTGCAGTTTTGGGCAACCTAGAGTAACCTTTGCCTCATTATAATGATTATGCCTTCCCCAGGCTTAAAACTCCCCAGGGACACAGTGCTTTTTTTTTTTTTTTTTTTTTTTTTTTTTGTCACACCGCGTGGCATGTGGGATCCTATTTCCCCCACCAGGGATCGAACCCATGGCCCCTGCATTTGAAGCGCAGAGTCTTACCAGCAGGCAAGTCCCTTTTTTTTTTTTTTGACACAGTGCTTTGAGAGCTATCTCCCTGTCTCCTTACTTGTCGCTAGTAATAAACAAGTAATAAATGCTTCTGCTTTAATTAAAAGTTCTTGGTGTGTTCATTGGCTAAGCACCCCAAGTGACAGACCCATTGTGTGTGGTCAGAGGAAGACTTGGTGAAGCTGGTGGTCCCTGATTTCAAAGTCTACTTTGGTCCAGGCATTCTCACCAGAGATGGTCAGGTCACCATCATTTATGGCCATCGATTGTTGCTCTGGACTAATTCTGATGGATGAATGCTGCTGTAGAGGCCCAGAGGCTGAATCATCTTGCAGGCCTGGCTAAGGAACTGCTGGGAGGAGTGACAGCTGGAAAGAGTGGTGGGGGGGAGC
>NW_006792448.1:1094650-1100855 GCF_000442215.2 Lipotes vexillifer
GGAGGTAGCAACACAGATATCAATAAACAATCTATATTAAAGAATATAAGAGAGTTTTATTTGCTCCAAGATGAGGACTGGCCCAGGAGTGCAGCCTCCACCGAGGAAGAAAACACTCCAGAGAAGCATGGTTTTCAGCAGTTTTTTTTTTTTTGCGGTACGCGAGCCTCTCACCGTTGCGGCCTCTCCCGTTGCGGAGCACAGACTCCGGACGCGCAGGCTCAGCGGCCATGGCTCACGGGCCCAGCAGCTCCGCGGCATGTGGGATCCTCCCGGACCGGGACACGAACCCGCTTCCCGTGCATCGGCAGGCGGACTCTCAACCACTGTGCCACCAGGGAAGCCCATTTCAGCAGTTTTATACCATATCAGAACAAAGAACATATATCAGACATGACAGAGGTACATTCCTTCAAGGTTTCAACAGGGATGTATAGTTACAAATTATCAGATACACAGTGAGTGAGCATGACCTTGGCATCTGGGACGGGAACTTTATCTTCCAAGGAATACTAGCATCGGTGTCATAGGAAGGGAAGCATTTCTCCTTATTGTCAGAGTGGGCATGCTTTACTGTAATGGTTAAATCAAATGTACAATATATATTTGACAGACCGTAAGTCAGGCTGTTCCAGTTTACATAAAGTTCAGGCCACATCAGGTATAAGCCTGACTGGCTTCCTCAGCCCCCAATATACAAAGATTTCTTCAATCAGAGGTAATGTGGGAGGCATATGACAAAGGGGCTGCTTTCCTTCCCAGCGTAAGGCACACAGTATGCCGGCACCGATTAGTACATGCAGAAGGGAAAAATGATTTTACGGTGATATGAGAGCGACTTATGCCAGGTAGTGTTCCTAAAGCGGGCCCCTTTCCCTGTGAACATCTAGGCAGTACCAGCTGCTGGCGCCGGAATCGACCGCCAAGATGGCGGCGCCCTCTCGGAATCCAATTAGCACGCTGCCATGTGTTGCCAGTGAACGTACGGACTACGCCATCTTACGGAATCAGACTCCAAGATGGAGGCGTCCAGAAATACAGGCGTGGCCATGTTTCCTGAGCATGTATGGACCCGCCGCCGTACGGTCTCAGTAGTCAAGATGGCGGCGCCTGAGAGACTGTCGGAGCTCTAGGCGGGCGACCGACTTGTTTGTCGCGGAGCCGACGCACTGGGCCTGCGCAGTAGTAGTACGGTGCCTGGGAGGCGCGACGAAAACCGGAAGTGCTGGGAGGCGCTTTTTGCAACGGCCGGGGTCGATGCTAAAAGTGTCTGTGTAGGTTCGCGTGTCGCTGGCGGGGTTCGTGAAGGGGTGCGCTGGGAGCGGAGAGATGGTGAGTACGAGGTCCCAGGAGGGAGTCGGCGGTAGAGGTCAGTGGGGCTGGAAATGGTGGTGTCCATCGGCAGACGCATGGGGGTTTGTGGTGAACCATAACGGGAGTCAGTGGGCAGAATGGGGCGGGGGGCTGTTTCGAGCCTTAGAATGATGGGAGTCTGCTGGTCAGATTTTTTTACTCGTGTGTGAACCATCTGAGAGTTATGTGATGAGCCATTATGGGGGTCCGTAATGGAAGTTTAGTGGTAGTTCCTTGGGGGTCCGAATGGGGGATTCTTTGTTCGGAGTGATGAGGGGTTTGCGAAGTGTTGTACTGGGCAGTCTGGAGTGAGCCGTGATGAGTCTGTATCGGGGCATCTAGGGGGGCGGGGTTGTCTGTGAGGTTAGTAACGGAGGATCTGAGGGGAGCCGTGCTGTCTTGAGACCCGGTGATGGGGGTCTGTTGGGAGCCATGACGGGGGCAAAATGTGGTGAGTGATGCGGTGTTTGTAACGGGCAGCAACTGGCTCAGTGGGTGAATAGAGTGATGGGATGTCAGTGGGGTAAGCAATTGGAAGTTCAGAGGCAGAGTGATGGGGGTTTATAAGCAAGCTAAGGGGGTGTCAGCGGTGAGTGAGCAGGGGTGGTCTCTGGGGCTATGGTGGAGAGATTTATGAGGAGCCATGGTGGGAAGTCTATTGGCAGACTGTTGAGGTCTGTGGTGAGCCGTGATGGAGCTGTACTGGAGAGATGAGGCATCGTGATGGGGGTTCTCTAAGGAGCCATGTTGGGGGCTCCCACAGGAGGCGGATGCTTCAGACCCAGAGCCGCCGGATGCCGGGGAGGACAGCAAGTCCGAGAATGGGGAAAACGCGCCCATCTACTGCATCTGCCGCAAACCAGACATCAACTGCTTCATGATGTGAGCCGGGGAGCGGTGGGCGGGGTGGACACCTGGCCGGGTGCGGAGAGGCCGATGGGTCCGGCCCCTCACATCTCCCTCACTCGCCCCATCCTCCGCAGCGGCTGTGACAACTGCAATGAGTGGTTTCATGGGGACTGCATCCGGATCACTGAGAAGATGGCCAAGGCCATCCGGGAGTGGTACTGCCGGGAGTGCCGAGGTGAGGGGCCGGAGTGGACAGGGCAGGCAGCCGGGGCTGCCAGGGAGGAGAGGGAGAAGCTTTAATGGGAGGGTGGTTCACGGGGAGTAGTGATCTGCGTCTGTGGGCAGAGTGATTGTTGGTCAGTGCTAAGCTGGAATGGAGGCTCCATCGTGAGCTGTGATAGAAAGCTCCACCGGAAGGGGCAGCTCTGCCCTGGAGTAGGGAGACAGAGCAGGCGGGTGGGACCGGAGAGGAGAGAAGAGGAAGAAGGAGTTCTGGTGCCATCCACATCCCCCGGTGCCAACCCACGCTGGCTCCGCCCTCTACCCCGCAGAGAAGGACCCCAAGCTGGAGATCCGCTATCGGCACAAGAAGTCACGGGAGCGGGACAGCGCTGAGCGAGACGGCAGTGAGCCCCGGGATGAGGGTGGAGGGCGCAAGAGGCCTGCCCCGGATCTGGACCTGCAGCGCCGGGCGGGGTCAGGGACAGGGGTTGGGGCCATGCTTGCTCGGGGCTCTGCTTCGCCCCACAAATCCTCTCCACAGCCCCTGGTGGCCACACCCAGCCAGGTGAGTGGCCGCGATGGCTGGGTTAGGGGAGGTGATCCCATCTCAGGCCCTGCTCGGTTCCTGAGCTGTGTTGCGGGCGCCTCTTGCTAGCATCACCAGCAGCAGCAGCAGATCAAACGGTCAGCCCGTATGTGTGGTGAGTGTGAGGCCTGCCGGCGCACCGAGGACTGTGGCCACTGTGACTTCTGCCGAGACATGAAGAAGTTTGGGGGCCCCAACAAGATCCGGCAGAAGTGCCGGCTGCGTCAGTGCCAGCTTCGGGCCCGGGTGAGCGTGGGCAGAGCTGGGCAGGGTCAGGTGGGGGGCCAGGATGTCTGGGAAGAGCTGATTGAGGCTAGGATGGGTGGGCCGGGTGGGGTGGGGCCTAATCGCGTATGGACAGGTGGGGAGGGACCTGGCTGGTTCAGACGAGTGGGTCGTGACCAGATGTGCTGGGCTAGCTGGGGAGCCCCCAACCCCAGACGCGCAGGGTAGGGCCAGGCGTTCCTAGGTGGTCAGATGTGTCAGCGCAGCTGGGGCAGGGCCGAGCGTGTCCTGGCGATGGGGGGCGGGGGGCGCTGGTGTGTCTAGGGAGGCGAGGCAGGGCTAGCTGGTGGAGTCGGCGCTTGTGGGAAGGGCTCGGGCTGGCACCCTCCATCCACCTGGGGCTGACCTGGGCCTTCCTCCTGCCGGCACAGGAATCCTACAAGTACTTCCCTTCCTCGGTGAGTCCAGCCCCCCAGGGCGGGCGGGGCCTGCGGGCAGGGCGGTCAGGGCCAGTCCTGAGATTCTGCCCCGCAGCTCTCGCCAGTGATGCCCTCAGAGTCCCTGCCAAGGCCTCGCCGGCCACTGCCCACCCAGCAGCAGCCACAGCCATCGCAGAAGCTGGGGCGCATCCGCGAGGATGAGGGGGCAGTGGCAGCAGCAGCAGTCAAGGAGCTGCCTGAGGCTACAGCTACACCCGAGCCGCTCTCGGACGAGGACCTCCCACTGGACCCTGACCTGTACCAGGACTTCTGTGCAGGGGCCTTTGATGACCATGGCCTGGTGAGCAGACAGAGCATCCCACGTGGAAGGGTAGTGGTTACAGAAGCAGAGAGTGTCCATGATGAGGAGAGAGGAGGCAGAGGGTATGGAAGGCTGATGTGGGGACCGAGCAGGTGGTGGGGAAGTCACGAGTGGAGCAGGCGAATCAGCGTGTGCCTCACTCGCAGCCCTGGATGAGTGACACGGAGGAGTCCCCGTTCCTGGACCCTGCGCTGCGGAAGAGGGCGGTGAAAGTGAAGCACGTGAAGCGTCGGGAGAAGAAGTCTGAGAAGAAGGTGGCCGACAGGGTGCAGTGGGTGTGCGGAGGGAGGGCGAAGGTCGGGCTGAAGGGCTGGGGTGCAGGGGAAACAGGGGTCCGGGGCTGACTTCAGCTGCGCCCTGCCCTGGCCCGTCTTGTCCCACAGAAGGAAGAAAGATACAAGCGGCATCGGCAGAAGCAGAAGCACAAGGACAAGTGGAAACACCCGGAGCGCGCTGACGCCAAGGACCCTGCGTCGCTGCCGCAGTGCCTGGGCCCTGGCTGTGTGCGCGCTGCCCAGCCCGGCTCTAAGTATTGCTCAGACGACTGCGGCATGAAGCTGGCAGCCAAGTGAGTCATTGCTGGAGGGTTCAGGGGAGTCAGGGAGTACAGGGTGGGGCATGACCAGAGCCCCCTGTGTGTCTGCCAGTCAGTCACCATTCAGTCAACCAAGCACCCGCCGGGCCATCCACCTGCTCCCCCATCCCGTCTGTCTGTCCGCCCAGCCATCTGCCCTTCAGTCACCTGGTTGCTTATCCTTTCACCACTGAGTCACCCATCTGCTCTGCGCCCTTGGATCACACTGCTCACCTTACTGCCTTGCCTCCTTCTCTGCTCACCCAATTCACTGCCTCCCTGCAGCCGCATCTACGAGATCCTCCCCCAGCGCATCCAGCAGTGGCAGCAGAGCCCCTGCATTGCTGAGGAGCACGGCAAGAAGCTGCTCGAACGCATCCGCCGGGAGCAGCAGAGCGCCCGCACCCGCCTTCAGGAAATGGAGCGCCGATTCCACGAGCTCGAGGCCATTATCCTGCGGGCCAAACAGCAGGCTGTGCGCGAGGACGAGGAGGTGAGCGGGTGTGGGTGCAGCAGCGGCGCAGGGCCCAGTACCTGCTCCCACCTGGCCTCATCGTCCCCTCCACCCCGTGCAGAGCAATGAGGGTGACAGTGATGACACGGACCTGCAGATCTTCTGTGTCTCCTGCGGGCACCCCATCAACCCACGTGTTGCCTTGCGCCACATGGAGCGCTGCTACGCCAAGGTCAGGGTGTCGGCCTGAGGGGGTGGACAGTGTGGGGACATCCCTGGGTCCCTGGGGGCGGGAGTGCCGTCTCGCGAGGGCATGCGGCGCACAACCACAGTCCCTCCGTTTGTGCTCACCCCTCCAGTACGAAAGCCAGACGTCCTTTGGGTCCATGTACCCGACCCGCATCGAGGGGTGAGTGTGGGCACTGCAGGGGTTAGCGGGGCCGGGCCTGGGCGTCACCCTCTGCTTCCTCTGCTACCTTCTCTGCTCCACACCCCCAGGGCCACACGACTCTTCTGCGACGTCTACAATCCTCAGAGCAAGACATACTGCAAGCGGCTCCAGGTGCTGTGCCCCGAGCACTCACGAGACCCCAAAGTAAGCTTTTCCCTCAGCTTTCTCCATTCTGTTCCCCTCCCTTACCCCCGGGCCACACTTCTCCCTTCCTCCCTCTCCTGCTTCCCTTCTTCCTGCCGGCCCACTTCCACAGCCCCCACTTGCCCTGCCTCCTCGCCCTCCGTGCCTCTCCTTTCCCTGTTGCATCCCCTCCTACTCCCCCCACCTCGCCTTTCCTTCCCAGCCCCCGGCCCCCACTCCTGTCCTCCTCCCGGCCTCGCCGCTCCACACTCACGCCCATCCCGGTCTCCCCGCAGGTGCCAGCTGACGAGGTATGCGGGTGCCCCCTTGTACGTGACGTCTTTGAGCTCACGGGTGAGTTCTGCCGCCTGCCCAAGCGCCAGTGCAACCGTCACTACTGCTGGGAGAAGCTGCGGCGTGCCGAGGTGGACCTGGAGCGTGTGCGCGTGGTAGGTCTCAGCGGCGGATGTCGGCGGGTGCGGGGGGGGGGGGGGGGGGGGGGGCCCCCCCCCTGCCGATGCAGGGGACATGGGTTCGTGCCCCGGTCCGGGAGGATCCCACATGCCA
>NW_006792448.1:1100974-1109456 GCF_000442215.2 Lipotes vexillifer
GGGATTCCCTTGTCACGGCTCCCCCTGATCCCCCGGCAGTGGTACAAGCTGGACGAGCTGTTTGAGCAAGAGCGCAACGTCCGCACCGCCATGACCAACCGGGCGGGCTTACTGGCCCTGATGCTGCACCAAACCATCCAGCACGACCCGCTCACGACCGACCTGCGCTCCAGCGCCGACCGCTGAGCCCCAGCGGTCCAGACGCCCGCGGGAGCGGAGCCCCCATTTGTTTGGTCTGCCATTCATGTTCCTCCCACAGTCCCTGAGTTTCTCCCTGTGCCCGTGCACCGTTTGACCGCCTGTTTGCCCTTTACCACAGGGCCTCAGAACTTCCTCACGTCCTTGTCTGTTCTTCTGCCTCTCTGTTCTCTGTGCCTGGCAGGGCTTGCAGAGTCTGCGCACCCTTGCCTCCCCCACTCTGGTTTTGTTAATAAAATTTTGATGAGCCAAGAAAGCTAACTATGGACGGTCTCCACACTTTTTTTCCATTGCAACTGCGTTCCCGCGCCCCTAGAGTAGAGTGGCATACCTGTACTCTGGAGAGGCTGCAGTACAGGTGTAGGCTGCACATAGCCAGTCGGCGCCCACTCTGTGCTCTGCAGGCTCCGCCTTGGTCTGTGGGGATATGAGGTGCTGAGGGAGAGTCCAGGGACCTACACTGTCAGCCTGTCGTCTCATTGTGTGACAGTGGGTACACAGTCAGTGCTCAGTCCGTGTACGGCTGATTCATCATTCCTGTGTGAGCAGGAATTTTCTTATTTACTCTTATTGATGGTCTCCAGACCAGAGTTGTATGAAATGATGGACACGAGGCCCTCCTCTTTCCCCAGAAACCCCTCTCGCGGGACGCGTGTACAGCAGGAGCCCACTGGGTTTCTGTCGGGCGCACCAGCCTGTCCTCTCATTGTCAGGTGCAGTCAGCCACACAACACTACCTTTCCAACGTGGACCCGCCCTCACGGGCCTCCTGTTTGCCTGCAGAGCAGCACCAGCCCTCCCCTAGTGGAAGAAGCTCTGGCCGTTGCCAGGCACGACTTGTCCCTATAGGCGCTCTAGTGACTCCAGCCGGGAAGAGAGAACGGGACACAATAGCCCTGGGGGAGATCTTATGTTTTAAGGCAGGATAAGAAAATTTAAGCATAACATACTCCCTACCCGTATTGGGCCCTCCCCAGTGGGCAATGTGCATCTGCATTATACATTAACCAGACCTCCTCAAAGGCAGGAGTGTCTGCTCAACCATAAAGATCAATTTTTTCCTTCTCGATGCCAGCAATGTAACTCCTTAGACGATAACATTCTTAATTCTTTCCTAATTTTGTAAGGGGTCATGGTGACCTGGTGCTGCTTCCTATGTGCAGATCTGGACTATGTATCTTTGGTGAACTTTATGTAAGATGTCAGTCTGTCATTTTGATGTACGACCCTTTGTCTCAAAAATGTATATAACTTCTAACAGGCGGAATAGTCCTCAGAGTTTTCTGAACAACTTCTGTGGTTCTAATCCTCAGGTTGGCTCGAATAAAATTCTCTATTTCTCCTTTAGATTGACTGTTGATTAATTCTTCATCAACATAGGTCTTATTCTGTTCAGTACCTCTAGTTGAAGTGGATCTTGTTGAATATTAGGCAGAGGCTTGGAGTTGTCAACAGTCATTTATTTATTTATTTATTTATTTATTTTTTTCAATAAAGACTCATTTAAAATTTATTTTCTACATTGCATTCTGTTTTAGGTGATATGGTATAAAACAAGTATAAAACAGCATCCTTACTATCAGAAAACTTACAATCAAGATGTGACAACAAAAATAACATAAATAGAGTAATTAGAGAACAAATAGTGTGAAACCAATAAGCGCATGACAACACATGCTATTTATCTTTCCTGTCTCAGAGTATTTCTACTGTTTCTTCATTCTGGAACTCTCTTACTCCAGGTGGTCACATTGCTTAGTACTGTCTGACTCTCCATCTATTCTTCATCCCTGCAGCCAAACTGCATTACTTTACATTGTTTTTCTTCATAGTGTTCATCATTATCTGAAATTATTTCATTTACTTACCTATTTCCTGTCTTTATTTTCCAAAATGTAAGATTCACTGGGGGAAAAGCCTGTTTTCTCCCCCTTTACCAGCTTTACTTAGATATTATTGACATATAATGTGAAAGTAAAAGTTGTACAATGTGATGATTTGTTACATGTATATATTTGTGTGTGTGTGTAAAAACATTTAAGACCTACTCTTCTGGCAACTTTCAAGTATGTAACTATTAACCATAATCACAATGCTATACATTATATCTCTAGATCTTATTCATTTTATAACTGAAAGTTTGTCCTGTGACCAATATCTTCCCATAACCCCAAGACCCCAGCCCCTGGCACCCACTATTCTACTCTGTTTCTACAAGTTCAGCTTTTTTAGATTCCACATAAAAATAAGATTATACAATACTTGCATTTGTCTGATATTTCACATAGCATAATGCACTCAAGGTCCATCCATGTTGTCACAAATGGCAAGATTTCATTCTTTTTTTAAGGTTGAGTAATATTCCATTATATATACCACATTTTTATTATTCATTCAGCTGTTGAAAAACACTTAGAGTCCTTCCAGGTCTTGGCATTTGTGAATAAATGCTGCAGTGAATATGGGGTGTCAACAGTCATTTAAATAGGAGTGGCTGACACAGAGGTATATAGTGACGGAAACATTTTATAGGCTATACATGTTATCAATCATATTGACTTGTTGCACAAGCATTGTACGTGTACTTTTAGCAGTAGAATTTAAACAAGCACTGATACACGCCATGCATAGCTGGATAGCTAGGAAAAGGATAATAATACATACAGTGAAAATAATAATCATCTGTAAAACAGAGCAAAAATAATTACCTAATCCTGAGGACAGCCAACTAAACAGATCATTAAAAGGGTCTTTTTTTTTTTTTAATGTCATAACCATTTTGCCTCTTAAAATTTTTATCTAGGAGCATCTCTACTTCTGCACAGGTATTGATATAAGTGCAACAAGTAGTGTGAGCAATAGCACAACTCCTTGTTTAGCGAGTACAAAATCAAAGGTAGGGAATTCCCTGGCGGTCCAGTAGTCAGGACTTCATGCTTCCACTGCAGGGTACACGGGTTCGATCCCCAGTCAGGGAACTAAGATCCTGCAAGTGGTGAGGCCAAACAAACAAAGAAAAAAGATTAGAAAAAAAGAAAAGAAAAGAATATCGAAGGTAACTATTATCCAATACTACTTAGGTTAAGGAATTGAGGGATGTCTCTTGTGCTGCAATGCTTTTTGTAGTCTCTTCGGCTATTTGACCAACGGGTGGCTGATAGATTTATGACCATACCTCTCTTTACATATACTCCTTCACTAGGAATCAAGATTCTCAAAAGACTTTGCTACCAGTTATCTTGGTATCCTAATAACATTGATCTCTTCTGTAATGGAGAGAGAAAGGAGTTTTATCTGTCTCTTTTATATAGACAATGGGATAACATAACATCCCAAGAAGCATAAACCTTCTACCTGTCAGCTCTTAAGGTATTTATGTGCCCAGTTTTGGGAAGGTGGGCCAATTCCAATGCCATATATGAAGACAAAACCTGAGGATGCAAGTGATCCCAAAGTTGCAAGTCCAACAGTCGGTTAAGTGGCCCCCAGTAGCTATACTCTGTGACAACTTTACTAAAGAATTTTCTTTCCATCCTAAACACTGGGTCAGAAGTATAGCCAGAAGTGAAACAATAACTCTCAATGTTGACAGAGAGACAGACAGTTGGTAAACAGTACAACTGAACCAGTAGGATGGGTCTTAAAGAGCTGGTCTGGACTCTTGGGTTAGCTGTCTGCTACTGTTGTCAACTTCTTCTCATCCCAGCTTGGTGAAGCTTGTCTTAGTTAAAGTCAGGTGTCAGGGGCTTCCCTGGTGGCGCAGTGGTTGAGAGTCCGCCTGCCGATGCAGGGGACACGGGTTCGTGCCCCGGTCCGCGAAGATCCCACATGCCGCCGAGCGGCTGGGCCCGTGAGCCATGGCCACTGAGCCTGCTCGCCCGGAGCCTGTGCTCCGCAACGGGAGAGGCCACAACAGTGAGAGGCCCACGTACCGCAAAAACAAAAAACAAAAAACAAAAACAAAAACAAACAAACAAAAAAGTCAGGTGTCAGAAACAGGGGTCACGGTCCATTTAGGAGCAGAAGCCTTTTTAAAAAATGAGAGATAGGAACCTAGGAGTTTACTCCTTTGAGCTTTGCAGCACAGGGGTTAGTACTAATACCTGATATGGCCCTTTCCAACGCAGCTGCAAAGCATCTTGTATTTATGCCTTTTCCAATGGACAAAATCTCCAGATTGCCGTCCATGATCCATAAGGTCTTCATCTCCTGGGAGCTCACGGTGAAAGGAATGTTACCAGCTTTTCATTTTCTTTAAGTGCCTTGACGAGTCCCTGACGATAATGCAACATATCACACCCTTATGCAATGCTGGTTCATACATGCCTTCGTCTGGGCACATAGGTCATCCAGCAGTTATTTCAAAAGGACACAGTTGCTGCTTACCAAAAGGAGTGGACCTAAGGTTGAGAAGCACCAATGGGAGAGCTTCTGGCCATGAAAGATGAAAAGCCCCTGAGAGTTTTGTCAGTTGGGTTTTGATAGTGTTGTTAGTTCTTTCTAACAGCCCTGAAGATTGGAGGGGGGTGATAAGTGCATTAAAGATGCTGCATTATTGGCTAAATGTCATAAATAGGTTTAATTATTTGTCTGGCAAAGTGAGTCCCTGGTCACTATGTAACTCAGAAGGAATTCCCCAAACAGGAATTATTATTTCCAATAGTGATTTACCTACTGTTATACCCCTTGCTCTCCTGCAGGGAAAAGCTTCAACCCAGTGTGAAAACATACAGATCATCACCAAGATTATTTATATCCTCGAGGTGGTGGCATTTGGACAAAGTCCAATTGCCATACCTCAAAGGGTCCCTTAGGAAGAAGAACGTGGCCTTGTGCCCCATGAAGTGGTTTTCTGGGATTATATTTAAGACACAAAGTACAGCGAGTACATACTTTATGAGCCACCATGGGAGAATGTTTCCAAAAATATAGTTTCCCCCGTAAAACCATCTTTCAGATGCCTAATGAGTTAAAGAATATACGTGCTGGAGTAACAGCCATTGTGCTCTAAGAGACACTATAGGTTTTTAAAATCAGGTCCAAAGCATATTTGTGTGATGGGTTCAAAAATTCCCCCTTTTTGTAGCCACATCTGTTTATCTTCTTTAGTGGCGATTTCTTGAGCCTGTGGAAGGAAATCTTTTACTGAGTTAGCAGGGTTTACAGAGAGCAGTGGAAGTTCTCAAAGCTGAACAGGATGAATTTTTAAAGTTGTCTGTTTGTCTGCAGCATCAGCAGAAGCTAATTTCCTTTAGCTTCCTTAATGTCAGATTTGGGATGCCCCAGTGTTTTAATACTTGCCAACTGTTTTGGTAGTGGTATAGAACTAAAACCTGCAGTTAAGAACTCTGCAACCTGTTTCCATTTTTCATAGGCTGCCTGAGTTAAGATGGATTTTAAGGTGTTTATGGCCTCTTTTCCTTTTGGCATCCACTCAATCAGACCAAGCTGGTCAGACTTAAGTAATGCATATAAAGGTTGAGAAATAAGTGGAAAATTAGGTACCCAATTGCTACAATATTCAGTCAGACCCAGAAATCCCCTCAATTGTTTCTCTTTTTGGAGAAGTGCGAAAGCTAAAATCTCTTTAACTCTTTTAGAGTTGATTAATAGTCCTTCTTTAGATATAAAGCGGCCCAAATGTTTTACAACAGGTCGGCAAATTAGAGTTTATCTTTAGGCAACTTGTGTCCCTTAGCAGCTAGTTGTTGTAACAGATGGATGGTGTCTGTTTGAGAATCCAATTCATTTCTACAACATAAAAGCAGGGGCTTCCCGGGTGGCACAGTGGTTAAGAATCCATCTGCCAATGCAGGGGACACCGGTTCAATCCCTGGTCCGGAAAGATTCCCACATGCTGTGGAGCAACTAAGCCTGTGTGCCACAACTACTGAAGCACACGCACCTAGAGCCCGTGCCCTGCCACAAGAGAAGCCACCGCAATGAGAAGCCCGCGCACCACAAAGAAGAGCAGCCCCCGCTTGCCGCAACTAGAGAAAGCCCGCGCTCAGCAACGAAGACCCAATGCAGCCAAAAATAAATAACTAAAATGAATACATTTATTTTTAAAAAAAGAACATGAAAGCAAATCATCTACACATTGAATTAAAGTGGAGCCACCAGGAAAGTTTACATCAGCTAAATCAGCTTTAAGCACTTGAGAAAAGTAAGTGGGGTTCTCACTATAGCCCTGTGGCATGGCAGTCCAGGTATATTGATGATTTTCCCACGTGAAGGCAAAAATGTACTGACTGTCCTTCTTTACTAGGATACTAAGGAAGGCATAAATCAATTACTGAAAAATAGCAGCTATCGGCTGGAATGACTGAGAGCAGAGTGTGTGGATTTGGGACCACAGGACAACGAGGAAATCACAACGTTATTTATAGCTTTCAGATCTTGAACAAATCTCCAACCTTTCCCATTTGCCTTTCTCACCAGTAAGATAGGTGTGTGTGACAAGGACTGGTACAAGGAATTATAAGTCCCTTCTTAAGAAAGTCCTGAATAACAGGATTTATTCCATTTAATGTCTCTGGTTTAAGTGATATTGTCAAATATTAGGTAGAGGCTTGGAGTTGTCAACAGTCCCCTTAACAGGAGTCACCAGTTTAATTTTTTCAATATCTGAAGACGAAGGTGACCATAATTCTCTAGGCACTGGCGATAACAGGTCATTCATTTTTTCTTGGTCTGTTTGAACCACTGATTTTTATAACCATCTATTTTTCAGTAACTAGATTTTGCTCAGCATTAAATTTTCTAAACCTAGAAGCATTTCACCTTTTTGTGAAAAGGGAATATGAGCATTGCTGAAAGGTCTCTTCCCATCGGATGAATTGGGGCACATTTTACTAGGAGAAACACAAAAGTTTCCCTGTGATAGTTCCTAACTGAAATGTTAGCGACTCTGATTTTAAAATTTGCAAAGGTAAATTAGAAACCCCTACTATTTGAATTGACCTCATACTCCCAGGGAGAGGGCAATGAATAAGGGTAGGGTAAAGACCAGAGATTGTAGGCCCAGTATCTACAATGGCCTTTGAAGTTTCCGCTCTGATTGTTGTCTCAATTTCCCCTAAGGTATTGGTGAAGAGCTGGGGGAAATGCCCTCTCATAGTTGTCAGAGCACTCCTATTCCTTTTTAGTTTTGCCATGTTCCAAATTCCATTTAAATGTATGGCACTCTCATTTGAAGAGACCATGGCTTTTGCACTAAAAACATGTGTGGGCATTTCGTTTGGGGCCAGGGTTAGAAGAAAAGTGTTTTAATAGGGCCTCTAAGTTGCTGTAGTTGTACATTCATGACTTTAGTGACTCTTTCTTCTTCTTTCTTTGGAAGGTTTTAGAGAGCTGCTCTGCAATAGTGACAAGCATGTTAGAATGTATTCTGGCTCAGTCCAATTCATGTCTTTTAATTAGCTTTGCTATTTTTTCATCTAATCCCTCTTAAAGATTGAATTTAGAATTGGATCATTTCGATGATTCTGAAAACTTTCAGGGGCCATTCCAGGGTGTTATTTGAAGGTTTCCTCAAACCTCTCAAAAAAAAAAAAAAAAAAACTTTCTCTGCACTTTTGCTTGTGTTGGTGGATCATTGCCCACACTATTTTCTCAGGAAAAATTTTGGGGATGGCTGGTACAAGTTACGAGCAAGTTCTCGACACGTGTGAACATCTGCATGCTCATGCTTATGAAAGTCTTCCATATGTGTCTTCCATTCTCCCTTTTGTAGCCATACTTGGCTTTACTTTTGGATACCAGCAATTGCTCAAGCTATTACAAATCTGAGTATCCTGGCTAATGTATCCTTACAGAATGAATTCTCTTAAAAACCCTAAAGGATCTTGCAAAGGACCTGGAAAATCCTTAGTTAAATTTTTAAGTTCAGCTCTAGTCCAGGGAGTATATATCAGTTCAGGCTCACCTCTTCCAGTAGGTTTCTCTTTAAAGGGACCTGCAATGATTTTAGGGCTCTCATTTATTCCCTGGGGTCCAGTTAATTTTTCCTTTGGAGGTGGAGGAGGAGGTAGAACAGACAAGTTGAGATATGGACGTTCAGAAAGGAGAAGGTATAAAGTTCAGAAAGGAGGGGAAGGAGGAGGAGAAAGGGATAGGGTAGCTTCTGAGCTTTTCTCCAATTTAGCAACAGTTTCTAATAATTTTCAGTTAGTTTCCTGTAAAGGTGTCATTTTATCATTACCATGCTTCAAAGCTTCTAAGTACCAATTGAAATATGCTTCCCATCCTGTCTATGTAATTTTTTTTTTTTTTTTTTTTTTTT